>NC_142928.1:91104791-91287291 GCF_046866305.1 Octopus bimaculoides
ACCCTATCACCGATAGAATTGTTTCAGAATCGTTTGTTTATGTAGTCGGCACTTAATGTATATCGGCTGAATGGACGTCAGTGATTGGTTGAAATTACAGAAATACGACAACTTTAACATGGAATAACTTAAGGATTTTTTTTTTTTTAAGAAGACTAAGAGAAAAAGATGTTTTATATGACACATTCTACCAGTGTTCCAAGTTTCAAAGTGTTTCGTTAATGAAAAATGTGGCCCCCGTTTTAAAAAAGATCCAAAAAATAAAATAAAAATGAAAAATGCGGTCGCAATACACGAATGAAAATGTATACTGACTGCTTGAGGTGTCATTTCTGCCCAAATATAAGTGAAAACATTAGAATTGAACTCAGATATTTGACTGAAATAAGTATTAAATACCTTTCATTTTATTGCCTTTTTTTCCTTCCTTTATTGAATATATTTAACAAAATTTAATAAAATAGCAAATTAGGTCAAAATTTTGACTCGATCGAATTTTTGACCCGACCGAAATTATGACCGCCCGTGTAGAACATGAACAAATGGACATTTTACTGAGACAATCAGGAACATGGGGTTTTATACTGGATATAGAGATTCGTTGAATTACTTTAACTAAGAAACTTGTATAAAAATAAAATAAAATAAAATATTCTGATGTATGATCGACTCAGAAAGATTTTCAGAGACTCTTGCTTTTGTTTTCTAGATATCTTTATTAAAAATATGGATTATGATCTCTTTCAACATCATGACGTATTGAACCAAATACGAACGTTTGTTTCATTTGAAATAAATAGTTTGCCTGCTTTGAGACTAAACTGCGTAGCCAGCATGTATTAATTTATTCTTTTATTTCATTATGTGAAATAGAGAAAGCGGAACATAAATATGGAGTATAAAAAATAAATAAATAACGAGTATAGTTTATAGATTCGAAGGTTGAATAGACAATTTCACGAGAGGTGAAAGTGATGGCTCCAATAAGCTAGCATCTGTTCCTTTTGAAGGAAGCACAGTGGTCAAAGTGCAAAATCATGAACACTACATCCTTTGAAAACGAAAACAATGACCGAATTGTTCTTAGTTCTGTCGAAAGCTACAACAATAATAAACAAGCGGATTCCACTGTGCCACAAACAAATCTACAGGATAGTGATACTTAAGAGGATAACCTAATAAATATTTTATTAATATTGACTTGATGAAATTTGGTACAACAGCCGAACAGTTGTAACACATATATATCACACAAGTTGTTAAATTTGGTACAACAGCCGAACAGTTGTAACACATATATATCACACAAGTTGTTAAATTTGGTACAACAGCCGAACAGTTGTAACACATGCATATCACACAAATTGTTGAATTTGGAACAGAGAGGTTTTAATTTTTAAAAAGTCATTTTGATACTGATGACAGAGTTCTACGACCGCATTTTAGTTCAAATGACGCATTCTGAATAGACAAGAGGTCAATCTCTTCTATTTAGTGTATTCCTTTCTGCATAACGCAGTATACTATTTATGTTGTCTCCTTTACGATCAACGTATACGGCATCCGATTGTTAGCCTGCTGTCAAAACAAGGGGATGGACTCATTAAATGGAAAAACGAAAAGAAAAAACATTGAAATGTTATATGCCCATTGAAACAGCGATAGTAATTGTGAGTCATATTCTGCCTTGAAAACAAAAAATTAAGCGCTGAAACTGTCTTCAAAGTGGTATTGACGAAGAGTAGGCTGAAAAGTCAAATTCAACAGAAGAACAATAAAAGGAAAGATGTACTACGCTGGTTGCTGGGTTTTACACAATATTTAGCTACACATAATCTTGTATTTTGCGATAATACTGAGTATATAACCTGAAATGAAAACCCTGGAAATTTTCTGTGCCTTTTGCAGTTATATGCAAAATATGATCCAGTTGTGAAAGAGCATGTAAAAAAGAAGCAAAAATTTAATATCTTAGTTTATTTTGAAATCCAAAATGAGCTTATCAATTTTACCGCTTCGCCTTTGCGAAATTATTGTTTGTCAGCAATTCATAGAAACAAAAATTATGGTAATATGTTTTGTCCCCAATCTGATTTAGGCCATCGACACAATTGGCCCGAGTGATTCATTTAGTTGGCAATAACTTCTAGAAAAGAAAAGTCAAAGAGTTATTTGGTAACTTAATGAATGTAAAAGAAAAACGATACTGCAAATATTGGTTTCAAATTTTGGCAGAAGGCCAGCAATTTTGGGAAAGGGACAAGTCGATTACATCAACCCCACCGCTGAGCTGGTACTTATTTTATCGACCTCGAAAGGATGAAAAGCAAAGTCGAACTCGGCGGAATTTGAAATCAGAACATGAAGACGGACGAAATACCGCTTAGTATTTCACCCGCTGTGCTAACGATTCTTATTTCTTTATTGCCCACAAGGGGCTAAACATAGAGGGGACAAACAAAGGGATTAAGTCGATTACATTGACCCCAATGCGTAACTGGTACTTATTTAATCGACGCCGAAAGGATGAAAGGCAAAGTCGACCTCGGCGGAATTTGAACTCAGAACGTAACGGCAGACGAAATACGGCTAAACATTTCGCCTCGCCGTGCTAACGATTCTACCGGCTCGCCGCCTTAGATACAGCAGATATTGGTTTCAAGTTGTGGCACAAGGCCAGCAATTTCGAGGGCGGGGGTAAGATGATTACAGCAATCTAAGTTCTCAACTGGTAATGGTTTTATCGACTTCAAAGTCGACCTCGGCGGAATAGACACTGCAAATATTGAGAAGTCAAGCACAAAATCAGAAGCAAATGAAATTTTATTGGGTCATCATGTTTCGATCCTGTTATGTCAGGTTATCTGTCAGGCGTTCAGCAGAATTCTCGACAAATTCAAAAGTAGTGTTGATAAACTGTGACGGCCACAATTTAAATTGAATATTTCTTCTTCCTATAAATTTGGAAACAAGTTATTAGCTTTTTTTAAAAAAAGCATAGCTAAAACCATTTATTATTTGTATATTCATCCGACAGTGAAGGCGCGTGGCTTAGTGGTTAGGCTATTCGGCTCACGATCGTAAGTTCGATTCCCAGCGGCGCGTTGTGTCCTTGAGACACTTTATTTCACACTACTCCAGTTCACTGAGCTGGCAGAAATGAGTAGTATCTATATTTCAAAAGGCCAGCCTTGTCACACTCTGTGTCACGCTGGATCTCTCTGAGAACTACATTAAGAGTATGCGTGTTTGTGAGGTGTTCAGTCACTTCTCATAAATTTCACGAGCAGGCTGTTCCGTTGATCGGATCAACTGGAACCGTCGTCGTCATCGAAACCGACGAACTGCCAGTTATTCATCTGACAACTTGATGGAAAAAAATTACAATAGAAGCTTAAGATCTGTTAAGTGTGAACAAGAAAGACGGTGGAGTACAAAAGAAAGGATAATAAATGTTATACATGAAAACTGGATTAATTGTTAGAATTGTTAGAGCAGTTAAGTGGGAATGGCAACACGACTGAAACAAAAAGTAGAGCTTATAATGTTCTGCAACATTTGCTTACATTTAATTTTCATGTGCGTTTGGAAAAATCTTTTATTATATATCAGTCGAATACAGAAACGTCTTGGAGACACATAAACGAATTAAAAAAAATAATAACTGCTGATATTAATTCTTTGAAAAAGAAATTGATAGCTTCACATGAAAAGTTTTCTTAAGAAGCCCTTAAAGTGGGCGAGAATTAATGTGAAACACGTGGATTAACTATTGAAAGAACAAGTATGTTATAAATAAATGCGCGTTGAAGATGCAACAGATGCTATATTGCTGGACAGGAAATTTGTCGCATTACGAATGATATATTGATTGCCTGATTACAAAAATAGCCGAAATATTTTCTTGCTTACGGTTTGGATTTCAACCAGATATGCAAAATATTATTTATGGAGATTCAGAAGACGTAAAATTGATATCCAAGTAATACTAGCAAGCTAGAATTATACAAAGAAATTAAAGACAGCAGAATGACGATAAGAGAAAAACAGACTGACTTTTCTGAACCAAAGATTGTAAATAATTTACTGAATATATAACTTCATATATTGATGTTGTTTTCCTAAATTTGAAAATTGCAGATTTTGTCAACAAGGAGTTTTATTGATGTATTCGCAGCCGTAAAAGTACGAAAAGGTTACATACGAGGATTGTCTCAAGAGTAATACAAAAGTGGGCATAACATTTTTATTAAATGACATAAGTCATTCAAATTGCACATGCTCGTAGAATAACTTTTCTTCTATAGTGACTCTTCCTCTAGAGTGACTCTTCTTTTATAGTGACTCTTCTTCTATAGTGACTCTTTTTCTATAGTGACTCTTCCTCTATAGTGACTCTTCTTCCTGTTCTTCTTTGTTGCGAACAAATAATGAGTTTCAAGCCGAAACATACAACCATCTAAAAATTCTTCAAGATGGTGCTCCAGCATGGGCGGCCGCTGTCTAATAACTGCAACAAGTAAATAATAAAAAAAAATCTGGGGTCGATACGTTCAACTAAGAATTCTTCAAGGCGGTGCCCCCAGCATGGCCACAGCCTAATGATTGAAACAAGTGGACGATGAAAAGAAAATTAATACCGAAAATATAACCGTGGGGCTTTTGTCCACTTTCACACTTTAACTATGGGGCTTTTGTCCTAAGGGGCTTTTGTCCTAGGGGGCTTTTGTCCGGACCCCGGTGTGAACATGGGTTATACATATATATATATTTTTTTTTTTTATAGTTTCAGCTCAGAGCTGCGGCCAAGAATATTTCGACTGGTAAATTGGTCCGAATCAACAGAGAGCTAGCGGTAGGGGTAGGACTTATATATCTGATAGATCCCTCTCTTAAAATAAAACCGTTGCAGCCCCTTGAATTTTGAAACGATCATCTCTTTTTTTCGAGGCCTGAAAACAGTTTTGCTCCGCCTTGAAACATTTCATAATGATAGTGAGTATACATCTATGTATTCACATACATAGATGTATACTCACTATATATGTTTGCGTACATACTTGCAATGTGTTTGCATGTACCTCTCAGTGGAATGAAACTGAGAGGTTATTTATCCATTTATTTATTTTTTTTAATTATTATTATTATTATTATCTTTAAGTGAGAGAGCAGTGCATGCCATCAAAGTGACACTGGGGTAAAATATACGAAGCCCATTATACCCATCATGACTACCCGTCTGATAAGAGTACACCAGGCACATGCATAACAACCATATGTGCGCAACATGGTGATCTCATATCAAGATAAACAGCGCATGACCTTGCAGGTGGGGCCCAGTTAGAATTTTTTTCAGGTCGAGTAGCCCATCCCGCTCAAAAGGTCCCTGAATAAGGTTTGTTTAAGGATGTTGAGCAAAACACCCATGTTTCCAAAGGTGAATTATTGAAACCCCAAAGAATTCCTCTCAACACATGGCTATGATGCTATTATTATTATTATTATCATTATTATTATTATTATTATTATTATTATTATTATTATTATTATTATTTTGAGGACAAGAACCATCATGATACGAGGCACCTTCCCTTCTACTGATACAATATCAATTCGGTGAAATTTAGCTCTTAATTCGAGCAGGAAAGATGAGGTAGAGAAAATACGCTGTACAGGTTTGGCTGTGTGGTAAGAAGCTTGCTTTCCAGCCACATGGTTCCGGGTTCAGTTCCACTGCGTGGCACCTTGGGCAAGTGTCTTCCACTATAGCCTCAGACCTACCAAAGCTTTGTCAGTGGATTTGGTAGATGGAAACTAAAAGAAAGCCCGTCGAGTGTGTGTATCCACCACCGCTTGACAACCGGTGTTGATGTGTTTACACCTCCGTAACTTAGCAGTTCGGCAATAGAGTTCGATGGAATAAGTACCAGGCTTTAAAAAAGTACTGGGATCAGTTCATTCGACCAAAAATTCTTAGGCGGTACCCCAGCATGGTCGTAGTCTAATGACTGAAACAAGTAAATGATAATAAAAGATAACAGATAATTGTATTCCATGTGTCTCAAGAAAAGCTACTTACAATATAATATGATCCCCGCGTCGGCTTGATGCTATACACTGGTCTTAACAAGACGTTATATAATTAAAGTCTGCTTTTATTTCAAAACAAGCTGACTGCACATTTAACGTTACACATATAAATACAATAAAATGAACAGATGTTGACGTAACTGGAAAAAAAATCCAACACTTATTGTTCATGGGAACTGCTTTCAGATAAGCTGAACAAAAATGTCATATACTAATGAGTTAAATATAATATATTAAGGTCAGCTCGTAACCTTCACCTACTGAATGAGCTGACCTTAATATATTATATTAAGATTATATTCAGATTATTTTATGAATAATGATTGTCTCCTTTGCATGGTTTTATGAATGATAAAATCATTTCAAATGCTTTTACAATGATTTATTGAAAATTGGGTCAAGGAAAGATCCCATGTGTAATCTGAGTTAGTATTGATAACTGAATCAGAGTCAAAGATGCGTTGTTGAAATATCAATGCAATGGAGCCAATGAAGTGAATTATGTAAATGTAAACGGTAATCGATCGTAAATCGTACATGTAATTCGCCTACGTTTATCAAGAATCACTAAGAAAGCAGAGGCTTGTTTATAAGCAAATCTATTCCTTTCACCCGTCAATTAAATGAGTACCAGTAATAAACTGTAGTCTATTTACTCGAATATGAAATAAGATCTTCGTTTAAGATTCAAAACAGATCGCGAAAGGTCACTACTGAAAACTCGGATTTCATACATTGCGTCAAGGATAAACCAAGTTCTGGTTTAAGTCCATTTTGATATATGTTGCTTTTAACTACAAGTAGCCCCAAACTTGTGTGTGTGTGTGTGTGTGTGTGTGTGTGTGTGTGTGTGTGTGTGTGTGTGTGTACACACATACTTTTACGGTGGAAACTTTTCTAAACTTTACTAAGTTTTCAGTATGAAACATGGACCTCAGTATTCAACTGGTTCTTACTTTATCGACCCCGGAAGGATGAAAGGTAAAGTCGATCTTGATGGAATTTGAACTCAGAACGTAAAGGCAAACGAAATGACGCTGAGCATTTTGCCCGACTTGCTAACGATTGTACCAGCTCACCGCTTTTCAGAAGTTAAATATTATGTCGCGAAATTACAGATACGTTGTGTTAGTGAAGTGAAATGATGCATGTCTCACGAGTTTAGTTTGTCAGAGTTTACCACGATTCTACTGTGTTCTCACAAAATTACAGGAATACTCCGTAACTTCTCTCTGTAACTCGGTGAATTTTCACCTCTTCTTTCCAATGTCATTTTTCTCAACCACATGGTTCCGGTTTAGTTCCACTGCATGGCACCATGGGCAAGTATTTTTTACTATAGCCTCAGGCCGACCAAAGCCTTGTGAGTGGATTTGGTAGACGGAAACTGAAAAAAAAACGTCAGATATGAGACGGGAAGTATGTATGTATGTATGCATGTATGTATGTATGTATGTATGTATGTATGTATGTATGTATGTATGTATGTGTGTGTGTGTGTGTGTGTGTGTGTTTGTGTGTGTTTGTGTGTGTCTATGTCTGTGTTTGTCTCCACCATCGTTTGACAACTGGCGTTGGTGTGTTTACGTCCCCGGAACTCAGAAGTTTGACAAAATAGACTTACTGTCTCTCACTCTCACTCTCCCCCTCTCTCTCTCTTTCTTTCTTTCTCTCTCTCTCCCTCTCTCTCTCTCTCTCTCTCTCTCTCTCTCTCTCTCTCTCTCTCTCTCTCTCTCTCTCTCTCTCTCTCTCTCTCTTACATTACCAATTTCATACCTTTAAAAGATGATTTGTATGAGAAGCTCTGTGTGGTATGTATTAACTAGAGAGAGTAGAATAGGTGGTGATACAGAATGACTTTATAGCATTTCAGTTTCATATATTTAGATATACATGAGTAATAGACTTAATCCAGTTTAATACCACTAGCTGTTTTTAGCGGTTTCTATTCTGCTGCATATATTCGGTTTAAAGATAGTCTCCCGTTTAAAGATAACTTTTTCTTCACCAGTCTCGGAGTTTCTGAAAAATTATCATAAAGCGCCTTGGGCGATACCCTTCTCTCTCTGACTAAACAGTGAAAAACTTATACATAGGTGCAGGCGTGGCTATGTGATGAGAAGTTTGTTTCCCTACTACATTGTTCCGGGTTCAGTCGCACTGCGTAGCATCTTGGTCAAGTGTGGTCTACTATGGCTGCGGTTCAACCAAAGCCTTCTAAGTGGAAGACGGTAATTGAAAAGAAGCCCGTTGTATATCTATCTATCTATCTATCTATCTATCTATCTATCTATCTGTCTGTCTATCTATCTATCTATCTATCTATCTATCTATCTATCTATCTATCTATCTATCTATCTAATGAAAGGGAAAAAAGAGAGTCACTTACTGTAATGTCTTTGTAGGACATTATTGCCCGAGGTTACCGTGGTTTTTCCGTAAGCTTTTCTTTCAACGGATAAACCTAATCTGTTTTTTCCTTTTTTGTAACATTTACAATTTTTTCTGTGATACACGATCCCTTTAGATCGGCGCTTCTTTTTTCTTTTTTTTTTTTTTTTTTCACGATCCCTTTTGATCGAAATTTTATTTTTCTCCTTTTTCTTTCTTCAAAAGAAAAGCTCTACATTGTATTCTGTTCCCTCTATGTTCGGCCCTGTGTGTCTAATAAAGAAACATATATATATATATATATATATATATATATATATATATATATATATATATATATATATATATGTCTGTCTGTCTGTCTGTCTGTCTGTCTGACTGTCTGTCTATTCATCCGTCCGACCGACCATCCATCTATCTAGCTATCTATCTATCTGCCTGCCTGTCTGTCTGCGTCTCTCTCTCTCTCTCTCTCTCCCTCTCTCTCCCTATATATATATATATATATATATATATATATATATATATATATATATATATATATATATATATATATACCGTTCTTTACTCGTCGACTGGCACTTTGTTCTAAAGCGTATATATATTGAGTTCTAACACTAGGCTATTGGTATAGGGCTTTCCTATAAGGTGTTATCCACCCCTGATTGGAACTCTCCCGTATGACATGTACGGATGCTCAGTGACTTGCTTTAACAGTTGCAATCAGTTGAATGCATATTGCCAGTGACATTTGACATAATTACCCACACTCTGTGGTCAGGATTCTTTTTTTTGGTTTGATGTCGGTATCGAAGGGATTACCAGACACCGGACAATACAGTGAAAGCAGTTTTCACTCACATCGTGGTATTCGATGCTGTGTACGTGTCTGTCGTGGTAAAATATGCCACTCCTTAACTGTTGCTTTGCTTTCATCCGTAGCACGAGGTAATTATGTCATTATCTGTGAAATTCGGCAACTTACAAAGATCTTTAGATCAGGCAATACTTCACCGAGAGGAGATATAAGCTTCTGCTTATTCCTGTCTGAAGTATCGTCCGATACTTCAGACTTATCGTCCGATGAATTTACTTTGTTGACATTCTTCATTGACAGAATTTTTATTCCTTTCAACTTTTCAGTCAAGTCCACCTTTCTTTCAGTAACATACTGTCCATATAATCTTAAATATTTCTTTAACTCAGGCACAGTAAGTACTTCGATAGCTGAATCATCAAGCTGCTTTATATCCATGATAAGACGTAAAACAATAACAATGGCGTGGGTTAGCCTCCGGAAGTTTAATTATCTACATGGAGCGCCGCCTAGCCAAGGGAGATAACCTACTTATAGGAAAGCCCTATTGCTATGCCTAAGCGAAATATTCAAAAATCTGAGTGTGTGTGTGTTTGTGCTTGTCTCCCACATCACCTGACAACCGGTGCTGGTTTGTTTACTTCCCCGCAATGTAGCAGTTCAGTAAAAGAAATCGATAATGTAAGTGCTGACGCCGATTTGTTCGACTAAAACCCATTCAAGGCAATGCACCAACATGACCGTAGTCCAATGACTGAAACAAGTAAAATGATTAAACGAAAAACAAAACAAATGAAAAAAAAATGGTGGAGTCAGAAATACAAGATTCATCTCAGCCCTCATAGTGTGCAGCAGTTTACTTCCGAAATTAAATATCAAACAAAATTGTCTTGATAGAAAAAAAAAAGAAAGAAAGAAAGAAAAAGAAGGAAAAAGGAAAATGGTTCATTACAGAAAACATACATTGTACAGTGGAGGCGCAATGGCCCAGTGATTAGGGCAGCGGACTCGCGGTCATAGGATCGCGGTTTCGATTCCCATACCGGGCGTTGTGAGTGTTTATTGAGCAAAAACACCTAAAAGCTCCACGAGGCTCCGACAGGGGATGGTGGCGAACCCTGCTGTACTCTTTCACCACAACTTTCCCTCACTCTTACCTCCTGTTTCTGTTGTGCCTGTAATTCAAAGGGTCAGCCTTGTCACATTGTGTGTCACGCTGAATATCCCCGAGAACTACATTAAGGGTACAGGTGTCTGTGGAGTGCTCAGCCACTTGCACGTTAATTTCACGAGCAGGCTGTTCCGTTGATCGGATCAACTGGAACCCTCGACGTCGTAAGCGACGGAATGTCAACAACATTGTACAAATATCCTTTCTACTATATGTACACAGCCTGGAATTTCGAAAGGCGGGGTCGGTGTAATCAGTCCCAGTGCTTGACAAAGTCGATCTGGGTGACATTTGAACTCAGAAAGTAAAGATAGACAAATAAATAAATAAATAAATGGAAAATGCTGCAGAACATTTTGTTTGCTGTACTAAGGATTCTGTCAACGTGCAGCCTCTGCAAGATACAAATGTAGCTATAGAAATATATATAACTCAGAGCTGACATTAGGAGCATGAAGTATATAAATCTAATTAATATATTAAATGACAAATGAAAGAAATTAGCTGCTAACATTAAAGGATATAAAAAGTAGAATGTCAGGAACAAAACTATTTGTTATCAAAGACTACAATCAGGGGGAAAGAGTACACGCGAAATTAGAAGCAATCAAATACTTAATTCAAGTAGAACAACATGAAATAACTAATTTCACTGGGAACAAAAACAATATCAATGACACCAGAGCGAGGCTACACATTTTTTTTCTACTTTCAGTGGGGAAGGAGACAGCTTCAGTCGATTACATCAACTTCGCAGAGTATTATTACCGGAAAGATTCATGCAAACAATATACCAATGTTTCAGTGCATTAAAGTAATTTACTGTTAACATTTATAGTATGAACGATTGGTGTAGTTTTGTTGTTGGCACTCCGTCGCTTACGACGTCGAGGGTTCCAGTTGATCCGATCAACGGAACAGCCTGCTCGTGAAATTAATGTGCAAGTGGCTGAGCACTCCACAGACACGTGTACCCTTAATGTAGTTCTCGGGGATATTCAGCGTGACACAGTGTGACAAGGCTGACCCTTTGAATTACAGGCACAACAGGAACAGGAAGTAAGAGAAAGTTGTAGTGAAAGAGTACAGCAGGGTTCGCCACCATCCCCTGCCGGAGCCTCGTTGAGCTTTTAGGTGTTTTCGCTCAATAAACACTCACAACGCCCGGTCTGGGAATTGAAACCGCGATCCTATGACCGCGAGTCTGCTGCCCTAACCACTGGGCCATTGCGCCTCCACGGTTGGTGTAGTAGATAAATAGAAATCTGCAAAACGAGACGACTACAAGGTTGTAAGGAATACCTTCCAAGATTCGAAGCCAGGATTCGAAACTGAATCTACTTTTTTTTTTTTTTTTTTACAAAAATGTTCTATTTTCTATTGTTCTCGGATTTTGCGCAGAGAAATTTATGAAAGTCAAGTACCACACTTGGTTCAGTTCTATTGTTTAAATTTACAATTGCAGTTTAAATATGGTTCAGGCAGATATGAGACGGGAAGTTCTTTGTCTAGCTTGACTTAATTTAGTCAGGAAAAAAGTATAACTAAAGAACCTAGAATCGGTTCTATCTGTTCACTTGGCGCCTAACCAAAGAGCAGCTGTTTCTCTCTCTTCACTTATGGAGTGTCATCGCACGATAATACCACTTTCTCCCAGTCAGCTTGTCAGCCTAGAGAGATAGACTCTCTCTTTCCCTCTCTATCTCTCTCTCTTTCTCTTTCATTCATCCGTCCTTCTAACAGTCATCCACAATTAACTACCTAAAGAATGGACAACAGAAAGGCAAATAATATAACAATAGCTCGAAGAAGTTGTATCTTACAGTGTAACGATGAAAATGAAGGGCCATTTCAACCAATTAATAATTATTTTTCTTCCTGTCATTTATTCGGTGCATACAATCGTTAAAGGGTCTATTTTCACAATCCGTATGGAAACTATTTCATTATATAGGTGCAGGCGTGACTCTATGGTTAAGAAGCTTGTTTCCCGACCATGTGGTCTTTGGTACAGGCCCGCTGCACGGTACCTTTGAGCAAGTTTCTTCTACTATAGCACCGGCAGATAAATAGTTTGTTAATGAACATAGGAGGCGGAAATTCCGAAATTTATATACTATTATTTATAGCTTTAAGTATGCTTCGAGATCCACTGCTCCAAAAACGAATTATTTCACGTTCTCTCAAAAGTTTATAAAATCTTAGTTACTGACGAGGCGCAAAACGCCAAAATTGCGTAATACAGTTGTTCTGTTATTGGTGCTCGATATTTCACGTCTGCTATGCTGTACTTTTATGCACTAGACGAGAGATTTATACGAGAGATTTTCTCAGGGTAAATACTGCAGTATTACGGCACTCCTATAATGTATCCACGTAAAGTAGGGTATAAAGACTGCCGGGTGTGTGGTAAAATGTTTGCTTCCCTATACATGGTTCTGGGTTCAGTCCTACTGTGTGGCACCTTGGGCAAGTGTCTTCTACTGCAGCCTCGGGCCGACCAAAGCCTTGTAAGTGGATTTAGGATTTGAGAGACGAAAACTGAATAAGCCCGTCATGTGTGTGTGTGTCTGTGCGTGTGTTTGTACCCCCACTACCACTTGACAACTGGTGTTGGTGTGTTTACGTCCCTGTAACTAAGCGGTTCGACAAAAAGTTCCGAAAGTATAAGCTGCAGGCTTTGAAAAAACTATAAGTACTCAAACAAATAAAATGCAAGAGATATGTGTGTGTGTGTATATATATATATATATATATATATATATATATATATATATATATATACATACGCACACACACGTTCTGTTATCACACACACACTCGCAGACTTTCGCACGCGCACCGATATTCATCTCCCTTTTTCACTCTCCTATCTTAGAAAGAACTTTTCCCCCACCACCTTCTCTTCCGGTCTTTTCATCATGTAACCTCGTGGGCATCGGTACCATTTTCCTCTTTCTCCGTTCTTCCATTCTCCGAACTTTCCATCTTTCCGACGAAGGGCTACGCCCGAAACGTCATACACTCTCTCTTTCCTTTCCTGAGCGTCCAATAATACTATCCATATCACGTCCTCACTTTGTTGTTTTTTTGTTTTTTTGTTATTGTGTTTTTGAACTATATATATATATATATATATATATATATATATATATATATATATATATATATATATTTATACACACACACACACATATATATCTAAGAGAAAAATATATATAAATACATATGATATAAAAGATACACACACACACTCACAATTATTAATAAGGACTGTCGCGTGAGCAAATTAATTTTATTACATTGATTTACTATTGTTTCACCAACATTCGAACTCATGAGTATTGTTATATTATTATATAATATAAACAACTATCATTACATCGATACTATTAAATGTCAGCTCATCAAAATCCTACATATAATACATGTGTATTATCACGAATTTATACATATAGCCAGCAGGTGTGTTCATATGAATATATTTGCATATCACAAGTGAAACCAAGATAGAAAAAAAAAATTTAATTATAAACCCATAATAAAGCACAATTTAAATCTACCGATCAATACATATGATGAGGAATAGAGGAAATGATAATCATAAAACAAAGGAATAAATCAGCAGATAATATTGTTTTCTGTCTCCGGAAAATGTACAAATCATATTGCTAGGTAACAGTGTTATTTTAATTATTCTTTTATACGACAGACATTTGCAGACATAGATTTTGTAGGTCTGTAAGATGTAAAGGCAGCCCATGAATATGTTAACTCATAGGTTGTAAGTCAGCAACTACTAAATCCATTGGCCACATTCGAACAAGCACATAAATACATAGGTATATACAGATAGGAGAGACAGACAAAGGTAAAGTAATTAACGTGTTAAATAGCATTTAGATGATGTGGGTCGTCGTTAAGCCATCTAACATGTCTCTCAGAAGGCTGTAATCTCGCTGGTAGTAAACCTGGATGAAAACAGATACAAGCAAGGTTGTAATTTTAAACACGTTTATTGTGGCCACACGTATATACACAATGGAATGATAAATAAAATGGTTGGTATGTAAGGGCCATGATCTTCTGTGGTATGCTCCTATCAGCAAGCTGGCCTGTGGCATAAGATAGAGCCAGTCAAGTTGCGTCCTCATAGCTTGCGTGTCAGTGCAGAAAAGAGGAAGAGATGAGGTCACGTGTCTGAACCTTAATGTTGTGTAAAGCCCTCTATATCTGTATAGCCCAGCTTATTTACCCACTAGCAAGGGGGGTAATGCGCCTATAGAGGCTCCCTTCTTAGACCGGAAGCGGTCGATTAATAGTAGTGTAGGCGGAGTATACTAGGAGGGCACAGAAGAATGAACCATGGCGAAAAATATAATACAAGGAAAAACGTTCAGCAAAAGAAAGGTGTCCAATCAAGTAGAACAAAGCATATATGTACAATGATACAGAAAGAGAGAAAATGTGAATGCAGTGTCTCTAGTACCATGAGTCTATTCTCCGGAACAGTCACTGGTGAGGCAAAGTTAAGAAATGCAAATAGTCCAAGACAATTTCTTCGGCCAATGAACCGATCTGCCAGAACGTGTCCTGTAAGGTGAAAAATGTGTTTGTGTAGTTGGTGTTTTGTTGGGTGGAGGTGGGGCTTGTGGGGGTGGGAGTAGAAGTGTTTGTGGAATGATGGGTGTGTCAGCAAGTGGCATAAATGTTTCTGAAAGGGCTTTTCTTTTTTTTTTGCTCTGTCGATAGAGACAGTCTCTTTCTTTCCGTAAATGTCCACAGTGAACAGTTTCGGTGTGCTTTGAAAACGCGATAGGATCCAGTGTAGGGAGGAGTGAGTGGTCCCTTGACAGCATCATTTCTAACAAACATGAGTCCAGGAAGAAATATCCGGAGGTACTGCAGAGGAAATAGACTGGTCACGAGGAAGCTTCGGTGGCAGGTCAGCAAAGAATGACCTGAGTCTCGTGACGTAAGATGTAAGTTCTGCATTCGGTAAGTCGACGGGCGCCAACATTTGTCCAGGAAGGGCTAAGGTGGTGCCATACAGGAGCTCAGCGGAGGAGTAGCCTAAATCCTCCTTGACGGCTGAGCGGCAACCTAGCAAAATAATGGGGAGAAACTCGGACCAACGATGAGGGTCGGAAGCCGTGCAAATAGCGGCTTTGAGTTGTCGGTGGAATCTTTCCACCATTCCATTCGCGGCGGGATGGTAACCCGTGGTGTGGATTTGCTGAACTCCGAGCAATCTCGAAAGCTCACGGAACAGACAAGCTTCAAATTAGTGTCCACAATCAGTAGTAATTCTAGAGGGTACTCCGAAGCGAGATATCCACCCAGAGATGAGTGCTCTGGCGACTGTTTCCACTGAAATGTCCACGAGACGGATAGCTTCAGGCCATCTGGAGAAACAGGTGATGCAGGTCAATATATAAGTAAATTCGCAACTGACTGGCTAAGGACCAACCAAGTCGATGTGTATGTGACGGAACCTGGTGTCCGGTGGTTGGAAGTGTCCAAGAGGTGCTCTCATGTGACGATGCACCTTGGAACGCTCATCTGCAATTTTGATGCAATTCGAATCATAGGTATTCCAGTTCATTACAGAAAATATAACAGAAAAGTCTAATTCTTCAATTGCATGTAACACGGGCAACGCCGGGTATCTCTGCTAGTACATAGTATATGTATATTATATATATATATATATATATATATATATATATATATATATATATATGTATTTATGTATGTATGTATGTATATATATATGTATGCATGTATGCCTGTATATATGTGAGATAATAGTTTCACTTTAATAGTTTCAGTATTAAAGTGAAACTATTAAAGTGAAAATATCTGACATTACAAGAGAGAGATGTTATTGTTTCACTTTTGACACGTAATATTGAAATAGTGGAGGAGATATGATATTGCTCTGGGCTCGCACTAGGCAAGAAGTTAAAAATTGTTTGGCCTATGATACTACATGGACCCTAAGTAAGGCATGTGTAAAATTTGAATGAAATTGGTTGTGTAGTTCTCAAGTTTTAGGGATTCACACAGACACACTCTCATCTTTATATATATAGATAATCCATGAAAATAACAAGTTTAAAATTTTGAAATGTAAAAATACTAAATGGAAAAGAAGAAAATTATAATTCTCCATTCCTGCAGTCAAGATAATTGATACAGTCAAGTTAGCAATATAATATTCCATTGTAGGCAACTCGTCAGACTCGAATGGTCGGAGGCACATAAACTCTCTACGAGTCTAATGCGTTGCCTATACAGCTAAGCGTTTTATAGGTGCAAAACCAAAGGTTACTCCCTGACAGGCTATAGCAAAAAAACTTACTGAATATTTTAATGTTTCAGAATGTGTTTCCTTTTGAAAATATGAACTGTTGACTGATATCTATTTATATATACACATAGATAGAGATATAAAAATATATGCTGACTGCAGCAAAAGAGCGCTGTCTCTTCATTGATCATTACAGACAGGTGGCTTTTCAGGTCAGTTTTCATTCTGCAGGAACGTTCACAGATGTGACGCTTATTTCTCTTTACAGTACAAATATACTGCAGTGCGCATGGGTGTACAACAACCTCGCAAACAGTTCGATTTCTCCCTGGCTTACATAACTTTGGATGAGTTTGTATATAAAGTTGCACACAAATATGTGTGTGTGTGTGTGTGTGTGTGTGTGTGTGTGTGTGTGTGTGTGTGTGTGTGTGTGTACACGGGTGTGTATGACTGTGTATAGAAGAATATATTACTCAAAGAAATTCCAACTTTGATTTTCACGTTTTATTTACAATCTTATCTATATAGATAACTAGCAGTATAGCCCGGCGTTGCCCGGGATTAAGTTAGGATTATTAAGTTAATCAAGAGCTTTGTTTCAAACCAAACTAAGTAACACCAATGTGAAATTTGAGCGAAATCCGTTGAAATTGATAAACGTCTGGCTGAAAATGGGGACGCAGACAATTTGATTGGGAAATCACATAAGGAATCGGTTTATTGATTTTTCCACTCATCTATTTCTTTTATTCAAATATCCCATGAGTCCTAAGTAATGCCGGCATCAAATTTGAACAAAATACGTCAAAATTGGTAAAAGTTATAGTTGAGAATGGGGTGTATCCAATTTTAGTGGGAAAACCTCTAAGGAATCGGTTTATCGCTTTTTCATCCTGATTGAATGGAGGGCAGGTTGGTCGTCTTAGATGTGACGCACAACAGTGGTAAGGCCTTCAGATTGGTAACTCTCTATGCTCCTTGTGGAGCTGGGCAATCTGACTATTTCCGAAGCCTAGAGAATTTTCTAGGAACGTCGCACACTTTAGTGTTGTTAGGTGACATTTTAATACAATCTGCGATGTACGCGTAGATTGTGTTGGCTCGAACCCGGATAGGAGGGGAAACCCTTGCCTCAGCGGTCTGCTTAATCGTTTTCAGCTGGCAGACCGATTCAGACTGGATCACCCGGATGTTCCATAGTGGACATGGGCAAATAACGATGGGTAATCCAGATCTTATCTAGACAGGATTATTGTTAGAACTAAAGACAAGAATATAGTTAGTTGTCCACAACATCATATTGTTAACTACAGTGATCACAAATTTTTGACCTGTAGGCTTGATCTAGATAGTATGTGTAGACAGGGATCCAGCTACTGGAAGCTAAACAATTCACTATAGGATTGTGAAGCCTTCAGGGACCGGATTAGACAGTTAGTGATGAGGGCATTAACCGGTTTCATTATTAATAACAAATGGTGACATGCCCTCAAAAGAGCTATTTAATTTGAGTCAATCAGATTTAGTAAGGAATTTGCTAGTACTAGAAATAGAATGGAAAGGGAATTAGTTCATTCTCTAGAAGATGCAATGAGGTCTGGCTCTGCATCCAGAGTTTTAGCGGCGAGGTTGGAGCTCGACCAGCATCTCAAAGCTAAACACGAAGGATGCATAGTCAGGGCTAGGTTACGTGCAATGGGACAAGAAGAAATCAACGTCACCGGATGAGCTCGCGTGGTAGAGAGCCAGCGTGACAATAATGCAACAATAAGTTCTTTGACGGACCAACACGATCGTTCAGTAAACGAGACCGAGGAAATGTGCAAGGTGTTTCACGGGCATTT
The DNA here is from genome assembly GCF_046866305.1 of Octopus bimaculoides. NCBI lineage: Eukaryota > Metazoa > Mollusca > Cephalopoda > Octopoda > Octopodidae > Octopus > Octopus bimaculoides. The sequence continues at coordinate 91,123,421 of NC_142928.1, forward strand.
CGTCCAGCTTTTCGGGAGGGGCGGCGGACCGGAGCGTAGGGAGACTTCACAGACTTCCTCGCCGGTTTTCCGCGTCACTTGGGGCGGGATGCGGAATGCTGTGAAAGGCCGATCACAGTTGCGGAGGTGAAGGTAGTATTGTCGGCCTGCGGCGGGGACAAATCACCGGGACTAGATGGCCTCCCCTACGAACTGTATTATAGCATGGCTGACTTGTTCGGGCACCTACTTGCGTGCGTCTATACCAACTGGTAGTAAAATGGGTGTATTCCCAAGTCTGTGAGCCGAGGAGAGGTTGTGACACTGCTAAGAAAGGACCCAAACAAGGGGGACGTAATTGATCATTTTAGGCCCATTGATTCTCGACAATCTCCACCGTTTACGCTATACCTTAGAGAGGGTTAAGAGAATTCCTGGCAAGGGTGGGGCTATGGTCCATTTAGACCAATGGAAAGCGTTCTATAGGGTTGACCGTCAGTATCTGGCAACGGTCCTTGCGGCGGGCCGGTTTGGCCGACCTTCTGTAGCTGGATCACCGCTTTGTATAGCAACACCGAATCGATAGTCAGGGTGAACGGTTTCTTTTAGGAACCGTTCTGCATTGAGCGATCGGTACGTCAAAGGTGTTCCCTCTCCCCACTTCTCTACGTTTTGGCTCTCGAGCCATTTGCTGCAGAAGTTGGAGGCTATGAGAGGCACCTCGCGAGATCTACGGTTCGTAAAATCTGTTTCGGTGTATGCAAACGACATCACTGTCATCGTATCCTGGCTCGAACACCTACAGTGGGTAGGTGAGGCCGTTTGTTAGACTGTTCACCTCGTTTACTAAACTGGACTCATGGATTAAGCGTAGACCCAATTTGGGAGTTCGACAGGCAGAGTATCGTCAGGCACACATGCTTCTCTCCGAGGCGGGCAACGCCGGTGGTGGGTGTCCACCTCGTCCTTTTACGGAGGGTTAGTAGAATTCATGTGTGAGGACGGCCTAGGAGAAACCCTAGGCTTCGATGACGGTCAGCTCGCCAGCCTATACCGAAGAATATTCGGGCCGGAGCCTTTGGATAATTTCCAGAAGTCCCTGGCATGGCAATGTTACCGAGGTGCTTTACCTGTTCGGGACAAACTCTTCGGGCATGGTTTTTCATCCACGCCAACTTGTCGAAGATGCGGGCAGGACAATGAAACTGTCCTGCACGTAATCGTGCAATGTCCAAAGATTCCGGAACTTTGGATTTATGTCGAACAACTCTTGTTACATCGGAGAAGAGTACAATTGTCAACCGAGTCTATAATTAAGATTGTTCCGCCGTCTTCTCTGAATAGAGAAGAGCAGGCTTGTTTCCTCTGAGTAGTAGCTACCGCGAAGGAGGTAGTGTGGAAGACGAGAGTGAAAAGGATTGTGGCAGACATTTTTATCTCCAGCCGTGAGTTAGTTAACTTTTTCCTGTTCCACATGAAAAGAAAAATAAGGATGGAGAAGAGATGCCTGTCGCACGGAATATTGTGGAAAAGATGGAAGACTGTAGCAAGTGTGTTGAGAGTAAATGAACCTGTTTGAGCAAGGATTTAAAGAGTCTACCAAATGGAATTCAGTGTTGGAATGTGGTTTGTGGGGTTGGCCACGTGCTTCACTTCATAATTGTTTATCCATCCGATTTTTATACTCATTCATCATCGTGTTTTAAATAATGTGTATCTTTATGTTGTTTTATTCGTTCCCTGACCCTTTGTCCTTGACCGTAACAGTTAATAAAGAAAAGAGTTTGAAAATGGCTACTCATATCAAAGTAACTTACTGTAAACATTATTATTAAGATTAAAATTAAAATCATTCCCTCCAAAAAACCAATTCTACTCATTTTTTTCAATATATATATATATATATATATATATATATATAATGAATGGAAATCGAGCCGGTGAGTGTGTTAGATTATAGGGGATTAAGACAATATAACTCTCCCCAGACACAATACACACACACACACACACACACACACATGTATCAAGTTGTACATCAGTATGTATATTTCTTCTCCAAGAGACAAAAAAAGCATGGCCGAATGTCTTGTGAATTCCTGTATGTAGAATACAAATTCAAAGATTTTCTGAAAATTTCAAAAAATTTTAAAAGCTATGAGCAGTTATATGCCGTGCGTAAAGCAGTTATATGCCGTGCGTAAAGCAGAATTCCGTCGAAGGATAATCAATTTAATCTTTCATATGTTTACATGTATACTCTTTTCGAACCCATTATAAATGTAGTCAATAAATGATGTATAAATATGTTTAGCCATTTTCCAAAATAGGTGTTAGATGTTAATTGAAATAATTAATCATACTCCATTAAATATTCTCTTCTGTATTTTCTCCAAAAGTTTTCTCAATTATATGGTTGCATCTTATAAGTTCAGATACTGAGTAACAGTCATGACCTCGGCATTTTGATACTCGGCGTGAATCATCATAATACAGGAATCTCTTTTCCAATGCTCAGATGGTTTCCAATCCTCTACGTCAGTTAACTTTTTCTTAACTGCAACTTTAATCTTTATGCTCTCTAACTCTGTTGGCTTTTCACAAATACACCAAGACGTCCCTGTAAAAAGTAAGGGAGACATTTTAAAAATCGTCAAATTTAGCCCGAACACCCTCCCTGTACGTATGCACCTTAAACTAAACCAACTAGCAAAAGCGTTGTAAACCTACCAGGTTTTACATGCTTACTCTTACTCTTTTTACTCTTTTACTTGTTTCAGTCATTTGACAGCGGCCATGCTGGAGCACCGCCTTTAGTCGAGCAAATCGACCGCAGGACTTATTCTTTGTAAGCCTAGTACTTATTCTATCGGTCTCTTTAGCCGAACCGCTAAGTTACGGGGACGTAAACACACCAGCATCGGTTGTCAAGCGATGTTGGGGGGACACAGACACACACACACACACACACACATATATATATATATATATATATATATATATATATATATATATATATATATATATACATATATACGACGGACTTCTTTCAGTTTCCGTCTACCAAATCCACTCACAAGGCTTTGGTCGGCCCGAGTCTATAGTAGAAGACACTTGTCCAAGGTGCCACGCAGTGGGAATGAACCCGGAACCATGTGGTTGGTAAGCAAGCTACTTACCACACAGCCACTCCTGCGCCTGTAAATTATGTCTTTTTTTTTTTTTTACAATAAAATGTAAAACGACGACGATGATGAAAAACAATCTAACGTAATATATATTATACTATGTTACAAATTAGTGTAGTATCATTTAATATATGATGTAATCTATATATATATATATATATATATATATATATATATATATATATATATATATATATATATATATATATCCATATAGGATCTTTTTTAAAACGGGGGCCACATTTTTCATTAATGTTTTACGTAGTGTTTTTGGTACGGAAAGACTTTCGAACTTCGTATACTTATCTATTTTGTGTTATAGAACAGAAAAATATTTTTGTATTCGAATTTATTTCATGTAAAAAATTGTCTTATTTCGATAATTTCAACCAATCACTGACAAGTATTCAGTTGTTTAGATTTACTCCTTTGGCTCATTAAGCGATGTAAAGCGTATTTAATCTCCATACCTTCGTTTTATTTGCTTTTTTCATTTTAAATTTGCTTTAACCCTAACCCTAACCCTAACCCTAACCCTAACCCTACGGTTAGGGTTAAGGTTAGAGTTAGGGTTAGGGTTAGGGTTAATTGTTTCAGAATCGTTTGTTTATGTAGTCGGCACTGAATGTATATCGGCTGAATGGACGTCAGTGATTGGTTGAAATTACAGAAATACGACAACTTTAACATGGAATAATTTATGGATTTCTTTTTTTTTTAAGAAGACTAAGAGAAAAAGATGGGATCTTTTTTAAAACGGGGGCCACATTTTTCATTAACGAAACACTTTGAAACTTGGATCACTGGTAGAATGTGTCATATAAAACATCTTTTTCTCTTAGTCTTCTTTAAAAAAAAAGAAATCCATAAATTATTCCATGTTAAAGTTGTCGTATTTCTGTAATTTCAACCAATCACTGACGTCCATTCAGCCGATATACATTAAGTGCCGACTACATAAACAAACGATTCTGAAACAATTAACCCTAACCCTAACCCTAACTCTAACCCTAACCCTAACCCTAGGGTTAGAGTTAGGGTTAGGGTTAGGGTTAGGGTTAGGGTTAAAGCAAATTTAAAATGAAAAAAGCAAATAAAACGAAGAATCGTTTGTTTATGTAGTCGGCACTTAATGTATATCGGCTGAATGGACGTCAGTGATTGGTTGAAATTATCGAAATAAGACAATTTTTTACATGAAATAAATTCGAATACAAAAATATTTTTCTGTTCTATAACACAAAATAGATAAGTATACGAAGTTTGAAAGTATTTCGGTACCAAAAGCACTACGTAAAACATTAATGAAAAATGTGGCCCCCGTTTTAAAAAAGATCCAAAAGATGTTTTATATGACACATTCTACCAGTGTTCCAAGTTTCAAAGTGTTTCGTTAATGAAAAATGTGGCCCCCGTTTTAAAAAAGATCCTATATATATATATATATATATATATATATATATATATATATATATATATATATATATATATATATATATATATGTACACACTATGCGCGGTGCGCACTAATCGTTATACGCTTATTTACTTATATGTACGCATATGTATGAATGAATACATATCTATGGAGATAAAATTTACATGTATTTATAGAGCGAGGTCACTAAAAGGGAGGCCTTTGATTCTTAAAATTGAAATCATTGTCTCTGCACATGTTAACTGTCACGAAGTCCACTTTCATATCTATTTTCAACAATACCATGTGTTTGCAACCGTATTTGCGTGGGTAAATTCATGCATACTTGAAATAATAAAAAAAAATTTGTCTTTAATCTGTCGAAACTGTGGAGGCGTATGTATATATGTATGTATGTATGTATGTAGTAAATCCAAAAAGAAGAACAAACACAATAAACACAACACGAGGACGTGGTATATATAAAGTATTAGCAGACGCTCAGAGAAGGAAAGAATGTATATATATATATATATACATACTAGCAGAAATACCCGGCGTTGCCCGGGTTAAAGAGAATAATGAAATCTAAAAACGCCGTCTAGACTACGCATCATCTTTATATATAGAGATGTATATACACACACGCACCCAAACACACGTATATATATGTATATCAATATAAATATATGAAAGTCAATGAAGTTTCGTAAAAGAAGGTGATCATGTACATACTTTCTTGCTGTTGTGATTATAACACCTCATTGTAAACTATGTTCCTTGTTTTCCCTTGTGGAGCATATACAAATAGGTTTTTTTGCTGCCCACTCTTGAGCAACCAACATACAGTTGTCCATGTGAGAAGCAGGGCTCTTCCAAGAGAAGACCAGCTACAGACAGTGTTTGACCCTGAGATTTGTTTATGGACATGGCAAAAGTCACACGAAGGGGGAATTGTAGTCTTCTGAATGTAAAAGGAATGTCTGCTCCTGATGGAGTAAGAGGAATTCTTGGAATAAAGACGTCATCCCCTTTTGCACATCCAGAAAGAATGGTAGCCTCGATAACGTGTGACATCATTTTCTAAATAATGCTCATCTGTTATGTTCGGGTTAAAATTTCATCAACATCAAAAATATATGAATTTTCATGGGAGTTATGGCCGTTATGCAAAGAATATAATTTCCAAATTTCATAAAGATCCATTCAGTACTTTTGACGTAGTTTTGGATAAGAAAACAAATGACTAATGTGTGTGTTTGTGTGCATGTGTATGTGTGTGTGATGGGTGTATATATGTATAGATATCTGTATGCATGTATATATGTATATATGTGTACATATTACATGTACATCTATATATATATATATATACATCTACACATATGTATACATATACATGTATGTATAGATCTATATATATATACATATACGTGTACATCTATATGTATACATATACATCTCTCTCTCTCTCTTTCTCTCTCTCTTTCTCTCTCTGTGAAAGTATCTGTCACTACAGTATCGAAATTTGATTGTTTCAGTTAGTGGAATAGTTTCATTTTTAAAGTGAAAGTATTTGACATGAGTGTTTTTGTTTCACTTTTGACACGTAATACTTAAATAGTGGAGGAGATATTATGTTGCCGTGTGCTCGAACTCTGCAAGAAGTTAATAATTTTTTTTGACTAAAACACAACTGGAACCCTAAGTAAGGCATGTGTAAAATTTGAATGAAATTGGTTGCGTAGTTCTCGAGTTTTAGGGATTCACACAGACAGACAGACAGACAGACACACACACACACATTCTCATTTATATATATATAGATGTATGTATGCTACCTTGCCAAGTCTCACGATAAAGTCGTGTGTTTCACGATTTTACTTGTAAACTCACGCTGACACGTTTTCACAAACACTTTCACAAACACTTTCTCACGGCCTCTTCGAATATAAACTCTATGGTTCGTATCATCATACAATTGGAAAAAAAATTTATTACGCGAGTGGCCCGCAATTGTGGTGGACGGCGTTTATGCGCAGGCTAGAAATCTTGAGCCGCGAGTCAGCGTCTTTGCGACACAGAAGCTAGAAACTGCAAGGATAGGGATAGGGTTTTAGAGTTAGGGTTAGGGTTTTAAGGTTTTAGGGTTAGAATTGGGTTTTTAGGGTTAGGGGTTTTAGGGTTTTAGGGTTAGGGTTGGGATTTTAGGGTTAGAGTTACGGAAAACAAACGACTTCATTTCAATGAATGCTAGGAGAATGCTAGGAGAATCCCTAAACAGATGCTATACGACAGACTTGTTTTTTATTAAAACGCCCAGGTCTTTTCTGCTTGGTTGTCACTTTTCAATTTCTTCAATTTTGTTCCACTTGATTCATATTTGGTGAATAAATGTAGTTTTGTATGATAATTTTTGATATGAAATTCTTTTCCCCCACAAATCAATAAATACAGAGTTAATAGCTTTTAAGTATACAAATTTAGGGTAATTTTAACCAATCGAAAGTCGCAGACATTTTCTGAAAATTCCAAAAAATAAAGAAGTTATGAGGGATTATATGGCCTGCGTTAAGCAGAATTCCGCCAATGTTTCATTTGTTTTATAGTTTGATGTTAAAACACATGCTATCGTTGCAATGTTGAGAACACGCGCGGTCACGCACAAAATGACGGCTTCCAAATCCTGTTTTCTGGCCGGGTAAAAATGATCAAACTTAAAACTTACGTAACTTTTTTTTGTTTTTTTTTTTTGAGCAAGTGTATTACACCCTGAGATTCAATGCGAAAAATTTTTTATCAAAACACCAAATTTGAAAATTTTCACTTAATTTCAAAATTTCAAAAAGTGCTGCTAACCAGAAAAGATAACAAGCGCCCCAACGGAAACTAAGTCAACAGTTTAAGGATTTTTAAAGATTATGAGTTAATCGATGTATCGACACTAGTAATTCTGTCCACCTCGGAAGGAAACAAGTAAGAATTGACCTTCGCGAGATTTGAACTCAGAATGTAAAGAGTCGAAAGAAATATCACAAAACAATTTTTCCAACGCTTTCAATTGTTTTTAATTTAGGCGGAAGGCCAACAATTTTGAGGGGAGGGATAATCGATTAAATCGACTTTAGTACTTGACTGTCACTTTATTTTGATCAACCTCGAATGGTTGGAGGAGGGGGTGAAAGCTAAAGTTGACCTCGGTGTGATTTGAACTCAGAACAAAAAGAGGCGGAAGAATTGCCGTCAAGCATTTTCTCGGAGCTCTTATCGTATACAAAAGGAAGGGGAATAAATTTACGTGCTTGAACAGTAGGGCTACATGGCACTGTTATCCGTTGCCCGGAAAATTCCAACCAAAATCATGCTTATGAGATTGACCTAGTCAATAGTACAATATAACACATCAGGCGGCGAGTTGACAGAAACGTTAGCACGCCGGGTGAAATGCTTAGCAGTATTTCGTCTGCCGTTACGCTCTGAGTTCAAATTCCGCCGAGATCGACTTTGCCTTTCATCCTTTCGGGGATCGATAAATTAAGTACCAGTTACGCACTGGGTGTCGAAGTAATCGACTTAATCCCTTTGTCTGTCCTTGTTTGTCCCCACTACGTTTAGCCCCTTGTGGGCAATAAAGAAATAAGAAACGTTAGCACGCTGGCCGAAATGCTGTCTTTACGTTCTGAGTTCAAATTTCGCCGAGGTCGACTTTGCCTTTCATCCTTTCGGATCGTACTGGGATCGATCTAATCGACTGGCCCCCTCCCCCAAAATTTCGGGCCTTGTGCCTAGAGTAGCAAAGATTATTATAAGCATCACAGCAGCTTCACATCGTGGCTTTTGCAGGGACCGAAACACGTTCCGCATAATTCAACACAAAGCATCTTCAGAAGAGCATGGAGCAACACTTCCATTGCATTTGTGGATCTGTTAAAGGCTTTTGATATTGTAAAGAGGAACCTTTTATGGCATACTCTCAGACAATTTTGTTGCCCGTCGTGAATTTCTTCCATTTCTTTTCAATACATGAATGATGGCTTGAGATGCTGGAGATCAGAAATGGGAGCTCTCCGTTGTAAAAATGAGGAGAGCTGAACAAGGTTGCCTACTGGCTTTTAGCTTCAAGGAATGGCATTCCATAAATGCTCCGCTTTACATATTTTGAACACACACACTAGTTATTTTAATCGTATAGGTGGCCAATTAGCATAGTGTGCTTTGAAGTAATCGTTTTGAGTTCTAGGTTCAAATCCCGCCGAGGTCGGCTTTGCCTTTCATCTTGTCGGAATCGATTAAAGTGCCACTCCTGTACTGGGATCGATTCTTTCTCGAACTCTTTCTTTCTTTCTCTTCCTTATGGAAGAAATCAACTGTGACCAGGCCTGTAGAGAGATGGGTTGTGCAAAGTCCGAAATTCTCAACAAATTCCATCAAAGAGTCGTGGGACAATGGTATGGCGTCTTGTTTAAGTGGAATAGCACCTCCTTTGTTAAATTTTCATGGAAATATTTTGGAAAGAAGGTAAGGATTTATGTACTAAAATTATATTGGACCTTGATGCATCAGTCAAGTTTCGACTTACTGATAACACAATATTCTCTTCATATCTTAATCTGGAAAAAGGTTGTTTTTTTTCATAGAAAATATGGTTAAAATAGTATTTATTGTACCTGGTATACCGTCACCTGTTATAGACGAATGTGAAATGAAATTTCCTTAGATCGCTAATTTCAACAGAATTCTCGGATACTTTTCACTGCACCAATCACAAAAAAGGTATTAGGAAATAGGGATAAGGGATGTTGTCACTTTGATGCTTTTCCTTGGATGGTATTTGCAGTATCACTGAAATGAACCTACTCTACCAGAATGAAAATCAAAATGGTTAGCAATTTGGCTAGAGCGATTTCTAATAGTTATTTCTGGGATAGAAACAATACTTAAAATATCTGCTGTGTAGGGGCTACAACACTCACAAGAACATGTGGACGTGAAATATAATTTCTATAATGGAAAGGCAGATAAATCAGCTCGCAGCATAATTCATTTATTGATATTATTATTAAATGCAATTAGTGAAAATAAATGTTGAAATGTATTGGGAATATACTGATTAAAGGGAGCAAACTGCGTAAAACGTTTATTATTTATGACAACGCGAAGGTTACTTTTAATTAAACAAAACGGCATATTTTAAACTAGTGGTACTCGACTGGGGTCCATATAAGATTTTGTTGTTGAAATGTATGTGCAATAAAAGAGGTTATACTTTTACAACACGCAAAATATTTCAACATTTTTTTCTATAAAATTCTTAATAATATTCAATTATAAAAACTATAGTAGAATTTTTAAACATTGACTGGTTATGAGGGATGAAATAGGAATGAAAGGGGCCCATGTGTAAAAACTGGTTGAGAACTACTGTTTTAGTTAGAGGAAATAGTCATTCTTTTTCAAAGATCATACGGTCGTCAAAGCCGTTACGTTAGCTTCTTAACTAAACACAAGACATAACCTGTTGATCTTGGGTACCTTTCTCAGGATCCGAGATGTTGAGGTTAACCTTCTTCTATATTCTCACCTTTCACAGAGGAGCTACGAAACATCAGTCCTGGTTTCAAATTTTTGGCACAAGGCCAGCAATTTCGGGGGAAGGGGATAGTCGATTACATTGACTGGTTCTTATCTTATCGACCTCGAAGGCATATAAGGCAAAGTCGACCTCAGCAGAATTTGAACTCATAACGTAAAGATGAACGAAACAGTGCTAAGCATTTTGCCAGGCGTACCCGTTTGCCGCCTTGCGAAACAGCAATATTGCTACTGAAACACTCCACTTCCTTCTTCTACAAAGTTCTTGTTTAATCCGAGGTAAACTCTACTCAAGCGGATTAATAATGATTGACATTCCGCACATAACCATTTCGTTTTGTTTGCAGAGCCGGCACCAGGATATTCATGCCCTTAGCCAGACCTAAAATATACACCTCCTTTTCTCAGCTGTACAATAAGAGACTACTTTTCCAATTTGTTTGTTTGTTTCTTTCTTTCTTTTTTTCCTTCTTTTTTTTCTTATTTCATTATATTTATAGGCTCAGGTGTGGCTGTATGGTCAAGAAGTTCGCTTTGCAACCATATGGTTTTCAGGTTCAATCCAGTTGCGTGACACCTTAGGCAAGAGTCTTCTACTATAACCCCGGATCGACCAATTCCTTGTGGGTAAATTTGCTAGGTGGAAACTGTGAAGAAGCACGTCGTATATATCTGTGTCTTTGCGTGTGGTACGCACGCGCGTGTGTTGTCTGTCCCTCACCACTGTTTGACGACTGCTGTCGGTTTGCTTACGCCCCCGTAAATTGGCACTTCGTCAAATGACACTGACAAATTCAGAATCAGACTTTAAAAAAAATATGGTAGGTCGATTTGTTCGACAAAACCCTTCAAGACCGCAATCCAGCATGACCGCAATCCACAAACTGAAACAAATAAAAGACAAATGAAGATCATCATCTAGATATTACCTTCATTCACCAGCCAGAAAATGCAGTCGAAAAATGTCTGGTCTTTTTGAGAACTGGTTATTATACATTAACTAGATTTACTTTCCATCGCCGAATAATTATTTCTAGTCGGCTTTCTATTGCTTCCAACATTAAATATGTTAACCTTAACAAAACTTGTGTATGGCGTCCCTGAATTTTTTGTTTTCTAAATAATTGTATATCCTTATAAACCCCAATGTAAGATTATGGGCATACCTACACAAATGTGCCCCCCACAGACTTTGTGACGTGTTAGATTCGGCGGCTTTGATCTGTTCTGCACCTGGATCTACCGGCCTATTTTCCCCCCAGTCTCCTTCAGCCTCAGCCTCAACTGCGAGATAGTCCACAGATGTCGAACCAGATGTGGCCCAAGAACTGGAGTTGGCCCGAGCCGATGGGACCGCTGAAGGCCTTGCTCTACCTCCCAGAAAACAGTTGTCCAATGTAACTGGGATGGCATGAGAGGCAAGTCTGCCTTCGGGTGGATGAGACATCATTTGACCAGCACTACCTCGCTTACCTCCGTTCCACTTCGCAGCCGAACAACAGCGCATAGCTCAATTCGATGCCCTACTCATACACCGGTACCCTTCTAGATGATGGGTACACTTGTATCGGAGTGGCCTAACACCTCAGTCTCCGCGCGTGTGAGCCGCACAAATGCTGTTGTGGTGTGGTAGTCGATGAATTCGACCTGCATCAATAGCGCGGGCCGATTCCCTCGACACTCCACTCTGAAGGACATTATTAACCGGCTTCCCGTCTCAGCTGGAACCAGTAGGTCTTGACCGCGTGGACGGTAAGCACCCTGAAGAAATTCCCATTTGAGGGAGGCAACTCGCCAGTCTGGGACGCGACGTGCAGCAACAAATTCTCCGGTTCCAACCTTGCTGCATTGTCTGAAAACTCGGATATTGCCGCCCGTAACGCAGAAGAGAGGGAAATAAATAAGTATAGAAGCCTGACCGGCTGCTATCAGTCTGTGCCAGTCGCCATTGAGATCTCGGGTGTTCTCAGACCCTGCACTACCGATTTCCACCGCAAAATCAGGGTAACAGTGGCCCGACTGAGAGATGAACCCCGCGAGGTGGATTGGCTGCTGCAGCATGTGTCATTGGCCATTCTCCGCAGCAACGTCATCGCGGTCATCACTGCAGGGCGCGGCTGAGCACACCATCAATTCTGGGATGTGTTACCCATTCCTCCCTCCGCTTTCTGCCACCTACCCCCTCACACCTATTTTTCTTTTTCTTTGTTTCCTTGCAATTAAACTGTGATTCAATAAAATTTTGCCATGTCCAAATTTGCTAAGATAAAAATTTAAGTCACATGTATGCGTATATGTGACTTAAATCAAACATTTTAAATTCAGCATTAATATCAGCTGTTCAATTAATCAAAAGGAGAAAAACACCAACATTCTCCTCTATTACGACTTCCTCCCAAGCGAAAGGGTTGCTACATAATTGCTGGAACCGCTAGGAATAGTACCCAAATCTCCCTCAAATAAGACCTCATCCTCTTACAAAAGGAGATATAGATACTTTGGTCCTGAGTTCTCTACACATAAGAAAAAGGCGAGTGTTCACGGTTGGATTGTCTTTAATCATAGGTCGTAGGCTAGCATTAGACAACTTCCTTACACGTGACAAAATAACAACCGTCAACAAAGTGTTTTCAAATAGCTAACTGGCGGACAACGCCGAGAATTAGCGACTTTTTATTTAGGGAATATCCACTTTCAATAGATTTTATTCAAAAATTCAAACAAGAATTTTTAAGCATGTTACTTTAAAAAATATGTATTTTTAATCAGTCGTGTTTATTTAATTGCTCTTTGTTCGTATTAAATAGGTTGGCGAAAATTTCGGTTAACTCCGGAAACTACCGAATCACATTTTCCGTCGTCCACGGTATCAACCGGCGCTAAGTTTGAATTAGATAACAGCAAGTATATTTTACCAGTATCTCGAACCTAATTAATTATATTCAAATATACTTCTTGTGATTGTTATTTATTATTCAACACAAATCGACAAAAGGTATTCAAGTTCAGTCCCGATATATTACACCATGGATGAAGAAACACGGGTAAGTTGGAAAATATAATATGCAAAAAAAGATATTGCCGTGAATATAAATTATGATGAGCCATAAGGCATTGTTTCTGTGTTAATGCATCTCCCTCACTCGTTCAGGTTTTCTCTGACTGTCAATATATTATATATACTGTATATATTTAATTTAATTTCACTACTTTTAACTCTCCCACTTTTATAAGTACCTTTTCCTTATTTTAAATACTTTCTTAAATTTTAAAACTATTAACAGTTTTTAAATGTTTGCTTTCGTTTTTGCTTGACATATTTCCTTTTTTGGAAACATTTTTTCAGAAAGTTGGAAGTTGATGTTCATGCAAGTTTATTAATAATTTACTAGTTTTAGCTTATTTATTTATCTATTAATATTCAGCTTTAACTATTGTCTTACTGTGTTCCTTATATTTGGTTAAGCATAAACATTTTTTCTTTGTAATTTTCTTTTTTTTATTTACACATTTAATTGAATTTAGCAAATTGTTTCATCAAATTTTGTTTCTGCAACTAATCGTATTTTTCTTCCATCTATATTATTTTTTTCTATATTTATCATTTCAAAACATTAGTAAATATTTTTTTTATCTATTTTTTTTTTTTTTGTCTATTCAACGTTGCCTGAATTCATAATTTGAATCGACAACGATTAATTATTATAACATTATTATTCTCGAATTGAGCGCTGAACATTTTGCAAACAGCTCTTTTTCTTTTCCTAAAACTTTATACATTTTTAACTATGAATTTGTTAAAGATGTTAAATGACAGCTTCTATGATGACAACGATTATGATTGCAACTCAGAACGAAAGACTTACACGCGCTCTTTAGCTCCTGTTGCTTCTTCGCCGATACGAGTCGGTGCACGAGCATCTTTTGACAGCCTTTCCTGGTCACTCTCTACTCAGTCTGATATCACAGAGGTTGATACATCTTGTTCCAGCTTCGTTTGCATCCCAACACAACGTAAGAACTGTTCACCAAAGGCTAAACGTCGTTCTGATTGTCCCCAACATCCGTCACTCCATAGACCAAATTTCACTATCAAACCACTCTCAATAACCACTAATTATTCGCCATCCTTACAGTTAACTGATGGCTCTTCCGTTTTTTACACGCTCAGCAACTGTAATGATTCTTGTCTGACGTCCATCGCTGGCCATGTCGGCTCCGATTGCGAATTTGAATTCAATATTTCTGATAACAACGAAAAGAATAAATGCCACTCGGTCTTTCGGCTACGAAAAAACTTTGAACGGATGGCAGCTTCTAGTAAAGAAAATCGTTATGTTTGGGTTGGTATGTTTTTATTTAGATTGAAGTGAATTTAAAACCATTAAGGAAGTCTTAACTCTTGTCGACATTTGTTTTCTGTAGCCCTTATGTTATTTTTATAAATGCTACTATGACTTAATGTGTCACTCATTTATCGTATATATTGAATAGAAAAGGCAAAATTTGTGTTGGCATGGACAACAACGAAAGGTTGTTATAAAATTTATTGATTTGTCAGTGTTTGTTACCCTCAGGAATGCATGCCCTGGTTGAGCAGACCTACCAACGGGGTCCCAACCGTGACTGCTCTGTCCAATGCTAAAGTGCCAATGACGTTCCAATTAAGTCAGGAATTATCTAGTGCGCCATAAATCGCAAGTTCTTTGGTTATGTATATTTTAAGCATTGTAGATTACATTTTGCCAAATAAAATTCGACTCTATAGTTGGTTAGACCAGGGGTTTTCAAACTTTTTGACTTGCGGACCCCTTTATATTTCAGGCTTTACCTTAGACACCCTTATAAACGCTTATGAAATTTACACATAATTATTTGCTTAAAATAACATTTTTACATTTATTTATTTAACAGTATTTAACAAATAGGTTTATTGTCAATTAAAAGATTTCGATTAAAAAACATATATAAAATCAAATTGCCCATAAAAAGTATTTGCTGTCCACGGACCCCCTGTCTTGTCCTTGCGGACCACAGTTTGAAAACCCCTGGGTTAGACTATCTGCCTCCTTTTTCCCGTAATCTTTCAGTTTCGACTTCTTTTTCATATCTACGATTTAAAAAGTTACGCATATATTTGAAGATTCATCGTCCCGAATGTTAAAAAAAAAATTATAACGCAAAAATTAAGCAAAGTCCTCTTCTCCCTTGGATTTGCCCGCCCCCTCCCCCTGAATCGTAAAACATACACACATCCGTAGAAGTTTTGGATTTTGACGCACAAGATAATTTCCGACTCTCTTCTACAGGAATGCCCAACTGGCCATACTGTCTGTCATTACTTTTCTGAATCAATAAGTAGTTTGGAGAAAAAAAAATAGCTGTTATTTCTAACTGTTTGAACGACCACTTAGGGGGGTGGGGGGCACTTTTATATACATGTAATGCATAACTAAGCTACGAATCCAGGTAAGGTATAATTGCAGTTCAGCTATCTTCCCTGACATTATTTTACCCATAACTCTTTTTTTTTTAATGTATATTTTAAATGAAAATTTGCAGAGATATGCTCGTGCTGATTAGGAATATCTTGATGAATTCTTTAAAATTATATTATTCAGAAAGAAAAAATACGTATTTCTAAACCATTCTTTGTGGATCCTCAGGTGGATTATTAGGCCAATATTAGCACAAAATCTACGGTTACAATAGGGGCACGTTATAGGAGAGTCAAGACCCAATGGAGCTCTTGCTTTCTGTGGTGCAACATGACATAGAAGTAACTCTGCAGAATATCATCTGCAACACTTAATGTTTTTGTTTTTTTGAATACTTGATCTGGATTATTTTAGGCTAATTTCTTTTTAACTCTGACATAATAATATCAATCAGGATAATGTTGTAGATTTAAAAAAAAAAAAAGTTACGTTCTGCAACGACCACCAAGTTATTGAATGCTGTCTCTGTTCCTTATATCTTTTATAGTTACGGATGACAACAGCTGTCACCCAAGTTTAAAACCACATTTGACCCTTTGATCCCTTTTAGTGGAATCCTTTCTGTTGGAAGCATTTGGGGTCAGGGCGGTCCTATACCTCACAGAAGGGAAAAGAGTAGTTTTATTCTTTTTTTTTTCCTTGTGTGTGTGTTCTTTCACAAACGGAAATTACGATTCAGAAAATAATTTTTTACCAAAAAAAAAATAATTTTTTAGTTTTCCTTCTAATTTTACCCCTTCTTCCTTTCATGTGCTTTCCCATGAGATAAGGGTCTTCGAGGGACAGCTAATTCAAAACTCAGGCCTCATCGTGTTTTATGACTTGAAATCTAGTCAGTTGACTTTTTTTCCCCACTCTTTTGGTGTAGAATACTATATCTAGATCGAATGAATGTGAACTGTTACTCTTTCACTTTTTTGTCTTCTCGGTAGACTTTCGGAATAGCAAGTGCCTGTTGTTCGGAAGGCACGATGAGGTGGGTGCGACGGCGAGGACAAAATGTTTGAAAAGCATGAATTAAAACTAAACTTTTTTAAAAAAAGATCCCTATCCCTTTTCCAGTTTCAATGTTCTGAGATGTGAGATACTATAAAATATGGAAAAATCCAGAAAAAAAAAAAAAATTCCGATACTATGTGGGACAGCGATTCCGAAAGTTCGTCTTTTCTTAGGTTGAAAATTTAAAATCTATTTAATCTCTTAATTTTTCTGCTCTGTCTGATATTTTTAAACCTGTTTCTAAAAGGCTGTTTGAACTATTTTTATTTTTGTACTATTTCAGTTAAAAAATAAAAACTCAACAAATAAACAAAACTGCTGTAACCGTTTTATATATGCTGTGTGAGGTGTAGACAACAATGTAGACAAGTCCATAGACCCACATACACTCACTATTGTTTATTCTATATATATTTTCTCTCCCACATTTCTGTCCCTCAGTATTTAGAGTAGCAATAAAGAATTTACTTTTCAGTATCTGGTATTAATTAAAGCAACGAGCTCTATAAATACACACCAACTAGTTTAGAGGAAACAATTGCTCAAATGTTGACAAGTTAAAATTTGAATTTCCCTCCCCAACAGTCTGTTGGTGAGAAATCCTGGTCACGTTTATTCCTCGCCTCCTCTGTGAAGATAAAATTGTTTATCTTTTCGGCTTTGACCTAATAAGGATGGGCGTTAGAACGTAACCGGTTTTCTCTCATTTGAAAAAAGCAACTGTCATGTTCTCCTTCAACCTGAAATATTTTGTTTGTTCTTTTCTTAAATATTTCTTTATGTAATATAAACTATTTTAAGCATAACTACAGGGTTGTAGTTATGCCCTAATTTATTTGTAGTTTAACTTCTGGACAACGAACAAAAGAATTTTTGTTTTGACGACTACGTCTTTTTTAAGGGGTCACTAAACAGTACTCAGTATGATGGATTTGGCTGCTCTTTCTAACAAGCAGAATGACCACGTAGTCTCGTTAGTAAAAGAATCTAATTGTAGCATAAGTAAAAATTGAAATGTGCTTTATTAAACATTTTTCAACTTTTTCTTCTTAATCATAGAACATGTTAATTATGTATTAATGAGTAAGGAGGTAGCAAAGTTATAGTTATTCAAATTAAAGTGTTTATTTTTTTAACGAAGTTTTCAAAAGTTCGACATACCGGTGTTTCTCTCCAAAAACCGGTCGGGGAAAGGGGTTAAAAAAGACGTTTCTTCGCAATTTTTTTTTCTTTTTTTCTTTTTTTTTTTCTTGCTTAAAATATAGTCCAGAGCATTTCCATGGGCACTGTGAATAAGAAAATTAAAAAAAATCCCCTTCAAAACGGAGAAATTGCAACTTGGTGTTGACTGCAGCATCAGCCCATATATTATTATTATTATTATTATTATTATTATTAAGGCGGTGAGCTGGTAGGATCGTTAGCGCACTGGACGAAATGCTGAGCGGTATTTCGCCCGTCTCTATGTTCTGAGTTCAAACTCTGCCGAAGTTGACTTTGTCTTTCGTCCTTTCGGGGTCGATTAAATAAGTACCGGTTACGCACTGGTGTCGATGTAATCGACTTAATCCCCTCCTACAAGCTACCTTTGAGGCAAAAATTTGAAATCATTAGCAGGAGCAAGTGATTCAAAGATACGAAACTATAGGCTCTTGAGTCACTCTGTTTTTTTTCTGCTAAACATATATATCTTCGAAACGTCTAGATAGAATAGAGACAGCTGATGAAGGGATATTCCAAGTGGCTTTCCGTTTTCCTATGTGTTCGTTCCGTTGTCTGTGGTTTATTGTTCTAACGTCCTGTACCCTGATATGCATATATATACACATGTAGATGTAAGTATGTACATATGTGTGTATACATGTATATATATTCTTTGTATTATTATTATATATATATATATATATATATATATATATATATATATATAAATTATGTAAATTTTAAGCTACAGAGAACTTAGTACAAAGTTGCAGAGTCTGTTTTATTCAAAAGTTGGATTAATCATTGATCACATTATGACTGTTAATTTCACTATCATAGTGAATATTAAAATGGAGGAAGAACAAAGTTTAATTTCAAATACTGTTTTTATACATACACTCATCATCGTCGTTTAACGTCCGCTTTCCATGCTGACATGGGTTGGACGGTTTGACTGAGGACTGGTGAGCCAGATGACTGCACCAGGCTTCAATCTGATCTGGCAGAGTTTCTACAGCTGGATGTCCTTCTTAACGCCAACCACTCCAAGAGTGTAGTGGGTGTTTTACATGCCACCGGCACGAGAGCCAGTCAAGCAGTACTGGTGACAGCCACACTCAAATGGTGTTTTTTATGTACCACCTGCACAGGAGCCAGTCCAGCTTCACTGGCAACGACCTCGAAGACAACAAATTTCCAGCAATTTAATTTTTAGTAATTAAAATAAATCAGAAGCACTGTTCTAAGCAAAAAAGTGCAAAGCACATCTGAGAAGCAATTATATTGTGTACTCAACTCCCATTTTGCCACCAGCTTTCTTCTATTTCACGGTACTACCACCTGTATACTAAACATCACTTCTGATTAGGTGCTGGTGCTATTCAGTGGGACTGAACCTATATAACATCATCAGTAGTTCCCAACCATTTTTTTTTTTACCTATAGACCCCTTTGATTTCTGTTTTACTCGAGTGGACCCTCATAGCAGTCATGGCAGATACCGGTGTCATGCAAATGGCACCTGTGCTGCTGGCATGTAAAAGCACCCATTACACTCGGAGTGGTTGCTGTTTGGAAGGGCATCCAGCCATAGGAAACCATGCCAAATCAGACTGGAGTCTGGTGCAGTCTTCCAGCTTACCATCCCTGGTCAAACCATCCAACCCATGCCAGCATGGACAACATATGTTAAATGATGATGTTCTTTGATGCTGAACACATAGTATTAAGTAAAGACTGGAATTTGCTTGTACATGTTTGCAACCATTAGTTTATAGTTTGTTCCATTTCCATGGAGAGTGAATAATGTAATATTTCAGGCCCTTGCTCTTCACCTGTGATCTCATTAGCTGTTAAAACTGGCCAGTTACACACATCCAAGCTTTACTGCAATCTTTTATTAATCCCATTTCCTATAATTTTGAAATCTACATTCTTTGTTAGCCATTATAAAGGACTTATATTGTTTCATTGTGTATGGCAGAATCAGTACTTCAAACAAAATACTTTACTAAATTTAGTTACATTTATGTTCCAAGTTTAAATGAAACCCAAGTTGATTTTTGCCTTTCATCCATCTGAGGCCAAGAAAATAAGTGCCACTAATGTACTGGAGTTGATCATAATCCACTATGGTGGATTGTCAGAAACCACTCGAAGATTAAGAGAATGCATACTCTTTTACTCTTTTACCTGTTTCAGTCATTTGACCGTGGCCATGCTGGAGCACTGCCTTTAGTCGAGCAAATCGACCCCAGGACTTATTCTTTGTAAGCCTAGTACTTATTCTATCGGTCTCTTTTGCCAAACACACTAGCATCGGTTGTCAAGCGATGTTGGAGGGACAAACACACACGCATATATACACATATATATATATATATATATATATATATATATATATATATACGGCGGGCTTCTTTCAGTTTCCGTCTACCAAATCCACTCACAAGGCTTTGGTCGGCCCAAGGCTATAGTAGAAGACACTTGCCCAAGGTGCCTCGCAGTGGGACTGAACCCGGAACTATGTGATTGGTAAGCAAGCTACTTACCACACAGCCACTCCTACGCCTCAACAAAAATATATATATTACATGTTTTTTTTTCTTTTAAAATATATATTATTACATGTTCTTTTTATTTTAAAAGAATGGTTTTTGTCAGATGATTTAATTTTACAACTGGGTGTTCTCCCTGCAGCATATTACCCAATGCTAAATGTACTGAAATAATCTGTCCTTATCAATGTATTTTTAAAATAGTGTTATCTAGGATATGTTTGACTTCATGAGTGCAGTTTTAACTGACATTCTTATATTCTAGCTACTAAGCAATGTTGTTAGTCTGGGGTTTATTGAAGCATTAGGCACCATTATGTTATCTCTGTACATTCATTTGTAACCTCTTTAAGCATTATCATCTTGATTTCAGAATGGTTTGCAAGCACACATCATTCTGATTATGTAGTCACGCCAATAAAGTTAATACATTTTTAATTCAGTGGCATCTTAAACCAAAGAAATTATTGCTAAAGTTATTTAACATTAAATAAGATTACTTAGCATTGAGAAAACTGGAAAATTCTAAAAATTTGTTTGGAGAGCAAGTTTAAATTTATTGATATGAAACCTAAATTTGGTCAGCTTTCTTGATCAGGGCCATAGTTCAGATCTCTTTATCTCTCTCATATTTATATGTGTGTGTGTGAAGGTCCATGGCTCAGTAGTTAGTGTCGAGCTTACGATCATGAAGTTGTGAGTTCAATTCCCGGACCAGGTTGCGTGTTGTGTTCTTGATACTTTTATTTCATGTTGCTCCAGTTTACTCAGCTGTAGAAATGAGTTGCGACATCACTGGTGCCAAACTGTATTGGCCTTTGCCTTTCCCTTGGATAACATCAGTTGTGTGGAGAAGGAGGGCTGGTATGCATGGGCGACTGCTGGCCTTCTACAAATAACCTTGCTCGAATTTGTGCCTCGGAGGGTAACTTTCTGGGTGTAATCCCATGGTCATTCATGACTGGTGGGGTCTCCTCCTCCTCACACAGACACACACACACACACTTCATATATATATATATATATATATATATATATATATATATATATATCGGAGCGAACACGTTACAATGAAGTAGAGAAATTTGAAAAGACAACACGAAACCGGTTATTTCTCAAAATACAATGTTTATATACCAAAAAGATTTTATAACATTTTTCTGACATAATTTAAATATATACTTTAACCATGTAACACAAGCCTTCTGTAGTTTTTTCACTCTTATTATCTTTTATATATATATATATATATATATATATTTGGGCTTTCCTATATTTCTAACGAAGAGCTTCGCTCAAAACGTCAAATTCTCTTTCTTTCCTTTCCTTAGCGTCCAGTAAGACAATATCTGTATCACGTCCTCGCGTTGTTGTTTTTTGTTGTTTTTTTGTCGTTTTTTTTTTCTTGTTTGAATTTGCATTTAGTGTGTGTGTGTGTGTTGTCATAAAATTTAGGGCTGCTAAATCTACAGACCTCATAAAAATGAGAATTTTGTTGATCTTGCTGAAGAATTGAATTGGTTAAGTAGCTTTGTAGAAGTTCTCATTGGCTAATACGAAAGATACTTGCTGGACTTGGTATTCAACTTAAAATGCTAATTCATTATCCATTCTGATATGGCACAATCAGCAGATTGTCAAACAAATGCTTCAAGGTGTTTAGCTGCATCTCATTGTGATCAAAGTTGAATTCAACTAGTTTTGTCTTTATTCTCACTCATTCTTTCCATTAATACAGATTAACTAGAACCAGTGCTGTCAGGTTTTAATGGGTGTGTGGTTAAGAAGCTTACTTTGCAACTATATGGTCTTGGGTTCAGTCTCACTGCTCAGCACCTTTGGCAAGTGTCTTCTGCTATAGCTCTGGACCAACCAAAACCTTGTTGAGTGGATTTGGTTGATGGAAACTGAAAGAAGATTCAATATGTGTTTGTATGAATCCCTTGTCTTGACATGTTGTGACTGTTGTAGACAAGCACCACCATCATACAAGCAGTGTTTGTTTCCAGTCTTCCGTGGAAAACATCTGGAAATTTTACTTTGCTTGGGCACCATTAAGTGTTTGTAACAGGTCATAGAAAATCTGCCTCAATAAATTCCATCTGACTTATGCTAGCTTGAAAGAGTGGATGTTAAATGATATAAAGCAATAACGTCTAGATATTTTACTCTGGATAATTACACTTGTGGTACCAGCTTAAATGAGGTATCATTCCAAAAATTAATATGAAATAAGAGGAAACCTTCATTGAAGTAGTTTTTCTTTCTCTTTATATTTTGCTATTTAACCAACTAATCTATGCTAACTCTTATAGATTGGGTAAGCTCTAAAGAGATTTAAAAACTTTTTGCTGCTTGAAGTGATTTGGGATGTCATCCAACTGTAGGGTGATAGGAAAAAGACAAAAGGAAGAAAACCTAATTTCATAGAGATTGCCTTATGTTTTACTGCTGGAGAAAGTGGATTGACATTGGTCAGAGAAGAAGTCACTAAGAAACTAGTGTACATATTCAGATATGTGTTTCATTGATTCATTTATTTACAAGGAAATATGCTGAACAATAAAATAGCTACTAAATGCTTGTATTTAAGACAGCTGTTGTTAAATAATCACATCAAATTCAAAAACATTAATATTTATATTCATTAATATCTATATTAAGTTTTCAATAATTTTGATTTTGTTCATGTCCAACGTATTGTCATCATTATGAATGGAAATTGTTTTCACTTTTTTTTTAGTTTTATTATTACTAATCTTGAACATTGTTTTGATAAGGTCATGTAAGGTTTATACTGAGGAGGATTCATTTTATCAAACCAAGAAAGTGGACTGGAAATGTTGTCAGATTGAGTTTGTGGTTTGAATGAAATTAAGTAATCTTATGTAAATTAACTACATACCTTTTAATTGTCTGATAACTTAGTTTTTTTTTTGTCATTTCTAAATATCAGAAAATCATTGAGAGGACTAAAGAACGAAGAGAGAAGCTGAAAATGATGAGCGAGACAGATGGAACACACAGAAGACGGAGACCTTTGTCTGAAGACATGTCAGCTAATGTAGAAACAGTTCAAGATGATGGTAAGCAGTTATTGCTTTGGTCAATTGTAAAAAAAAAATAGTTTTAATATTCCAATCTCTATAAGATTTGAAATGTCTTTTCTTCTTTTGTTTTAAGAGTTTGATAAGTTATCTAACTGCTCCAACTAGCACTACCATCACTGGCATTTGGTTTACCAAGTATTGTAATTATGTCAGTTAAACATTTTCATTCAGATTAGTTTAAGAGATTTTATTATATTGAACTCTATTTTGCATTATTTTGTTATATATAATTTTAGTGTTAAATGATTAATGGGATGGAAGAAATGGAATTGTCTTTCAATAAGTACATCTGTCATTCAGAATACTGAATTCAAATCCTATGAAGTTTGATTTTTTTTTTTTTATCTCATGGGGTGGGGTGTGCAAAATAAATGAAGTATCAGGCTTGTACTTAGTTGTTTTCAGTAACATTTTCTCCTTGATTTAAATTTGGGGCTTTCAGCTAAGATAAAAAAGAAAATCAATATTACTCTTTTACTTGTTTCAGTCATTTGACTGTGGCCATGCTGGAGCACCGCCTTTAGTACTTATTCTATCGGTCTCTTTTGCTGAACTGCTAAGTTACGGGGACATAAACACACCACCATCAGTTGTCAAGCGATATTGGGGAGACAAATACAGACACACGAACCCACACACACACATGCATACGACTGGCTTCTTTCAGTTTCCGTCTACCAAATCCACTTACAAGGCTTTGGTCGGCCCGAGGCTATAGTAGAAGACACTTGCCCAAGGTGCCACAGAGTGGGACTGAACCTGGAACCATGTGGTTGGTAAGCAAGCTATCAATTTTGACAGCTAAAGCATATCTAAAGTATATCACTTCATAATGATCCTCCTCCCCATTTAAGACTTTAAAAAGGGTGTGGGAGTGACATGATGAACCAAAAGGAAGCTGCTGGATGAGTTTTACTATAGCCTTTTGCCGGTCATTTTTGAAATGATGTACAGACATAGCTGCAGTAGTTTATGGTTTGAAATATATTTGATATCAAAGCAAAGAAACTAATGGAATTTACCAGAAGTATAAAACAAAATAGCATCGTATGAATTAATAAATTTGGCATAAGTAAACATATCTTCTCTCACTGTGATTAAAGTTTTATGCTATGATTCCAAATTAGAGAGAGTGGTAGTCCAATGACTGAAACAAGTGAAAGATAAATGATATAAGGCAGTCAACTGGCAATTGAAATCATATATCTTTCATGTTATAATAAGATTTTAATATTTTTCCTCAAATATGAACACTTAAGTAGGAGCAGTCTGTAGGGTAATCTATTTACTCTTTACTCTCTCTTTTACTGTTTTACTTGTTTCAGTCATTTAACTGCGGCCATGCTGGAGCACCGCCTTTTAGTCGAGCAAATTAACTCCAGGACTTATTCTTTGGAAGCCTAGTGCTTATTCTATCGATCTTTTTTTTTTGCTGAACCACTAAATTACGGGGACGTAAACACACCAGCATCAGTTGTCAAGCGATGTTGGGGGATAAACACAGACACACACACACACACACACACACACACACACACACACACACACACACACACACATATATACATATATATGACGGGCTTCTTTCAGTTTCCGTCTACCAAATCCACTCACAAAGCTTTGGTCGGCCCGAGGCTATAGTAGAAGACACTTGCCCAAGGTGCCACGCAGTGGGAATGAACCCGGAACCATGTGGTTGGTAAGCAAGCTACTTACCACACAGCCACTCCTGCACCTAATATTTGATAATCATTTTTTTTTTAATCTAATTTTCACTTCATTATAAAGTGTGCAGGAATGCACTTTTACTAATTTTTCTTCATATTTATTAAAGATTCTCCTAAACGTCAGTGTCTCCGATCAGCAGAACAAAATATTAAACCAGATACCCCAGCTATACGCGGTGTACAGTCGCGGAGAAATGACTTGACTACTCTTTGTCTTAGTTCTGGTGAGTTTTTGAACTTATTTGATGTTTGTAATTGTCATCATCAACATTTAACATCCGTTTTCCATGCTGGCATGGGATTTAGATAATATGCTTCCCAATTTTCTTCCGTTACTTTCCCCAATTAGATTTTTGATGTTGCAGACAAAATAAGTTTGCCTTATCAAGCAGAGTTCTCTTTTATCCATTTTTGCCTGGCAGAGTTGATTCTGTATAACTCTTCATCTTTGTTTTACTTTTAGATGATGGTGATTATGTACCAGTCCCAGTACCGCGAAAGTCTCTTTGCCAAGAAGAGAACAGAGATCCTAATCAAGAAGTATTCAAGCCACAGTGTCGCTCTCGTCTGGCTAAACTAGCTCAGCGTATTAATGCTTGGGATGATGACTATTCAAAACATGAAACAGTTGGGTCAGTTCAACTTCTCACTTATTAAAGTTCCTGCTTAAATATCATCATCATCATCATTTAACATTGGTTTTCCATGCTAGCATGAATTTTTAAAACAATATTTTCAATATTCATTTTAAATGACTTTGAAACCTGAATTTGTGCAAGACTGCAATTTGGAGATGTTACTTCTACTTGTTTCACTCATTAGACTGCAGCCATGCTGGGGTACTGCATGAATGAATCAACCCCAAGACTTATTTTTTAAGCCTGGTACTTATTCTATTTGTCTCTTTTGCTGAACTGCTAAGTTATGGGAACACACACGCCAACACCAGTTGTCAAGTAATGAGGATGGCGGTTGATACACACACACACACACACACACATATATGTGTGTGTGTGTGATTGGCTTCTTTCAGTTTCCATCTACCAAATCCACTCAAGATTTTGGTCAGCCTGAGGCTATAGTAGAAGACACTTGCTCAAGATGCCATGCAGTGGGACTGAACCCAGAACCATGTGGTTGGGAAGCAAGCTTTTTATCACACAGCCACACCTGTTCAACTGTATTATGAATATTGTATGCATTTTCCAGCTAGTAGTAGTAGTAATAGTAGTAGTAGTATGGAAAGCAGAATAATGTGATTAATTTCAAGACTTAAGACAGTTCCTGAGGTACTGTTTAATCTTAAAATCAGTACATCAGCATTGTCACTATCCTTGTCTTTTGATGTCCATCTTTTATATTGGCATGGATTGGACAGTTTGAGAGGATGCAATGGGTCCAAGGACTGTCATATTCCAGTGTCTGCTTTGACATGGTTTCTACAGCTGGATGCCCTTCTTAATGCCAACCAATTTACAGAGTATACTGGATATTCTTTTTATGTGACATTGGTACTAGTGAGGTTGCTGTGGAGCTCTCAAGACTAAGATCTCTTGACTGAGTGAGGCGCTACAATTAAGAAAGGCGACTTTATGTTAAGAGATGAGAAATTAGGAGCTACATGGCATCTCACACTATGGAAGAGTGGGTGGAAGTAACCAGAATGGAGCTAGGGGAAAAGAGAGAGAGATAAAAGTGTTAGTGTCAGGGTAGACCCTAAAGGTATAAGATGAAGAGGAGTGGGCACAGAACAGGGATTGAGTGTGGGTAGAGGTTACAAGTGTATGAACAGAGTGAAGGATGGTTAA
This sequence comes from Octopus bimaculoides, assembly GCF_046866305.1. Lineage (NCBI taxonomy): Eukaryota > Metazoa > Mollusca > Cephalopoda > Octopoda > Octopodidae > Octopus > Octopus bimaculoides. The sequence goes on from NC_142928.1 coordinate 91,150,500, forward strand.
AAATGGGGAATGGTTGAGGAGCAAACATGAAGAACAAGTGTTATTCACAATATGTTCACAATCTTTCACAGAAGATTGTGAACATATTACACCTTTTGTATGAAGGTTACTTTTGATTGCAATTAATCTACACATATCAAGATGAGGGTATGCACACTAGTGCACATACATACAAATATGACAAGCTAGTTTCTGTCCACCAAATTTCATGCATCAGGATTGTTCAACTCAAGACCATAGTAGAAGTCATTGCGTCCACAATGGGAGTTTTGTCATGCTACTGGCACCAGAAAGGTGTCTAGCATTACTCAATTTCTCCTTCTACATTGTATCAATTATTATTGAAAGTTATTAACCCATTACCTCTCATAATTCTTTTAACTGGAATTTAATAGAAACACGCTGGAATGATCAAAATAACATTTTAAATAGAAATAAGTGAGATATTGGGAGAAAAATTAGCAAACCTCATTTGAATATCAGAGAAATATACCTAGTTGATATAGCCAAAAGTTTAGATATGTGTAAATATTGACAGATAATTACGAAATTTGTAATTTTTAAGTGATCTCATATGAGATCACTGGTAGGTAATGGGTTAATGTATGAGATGTGGTGTTCCACTGGAGCTTGCAAAGTCCATCTCTTCTCCATGCGATATGAGCCACTCTTAATTCACATGCTGCTGAGTTTGCTCAGTGTCTTACTTTCTAGGCAGGTCGCTCACTATGGCTGAAAAGTCATATCTCTCCATGCTGCTGCTAAGAGATTTCATAGTATTGAGGCAGACTGAAAGAGGAAGGGAACCTGCAGTAGTAGTCTGATGAAGGATAAGACTTTTTCCATGACTTAGATTAAGAGTGGCAGCTAAACTTAGTTTAGTAAGAATGATGTGAGATGGGATCCCAACCAAACTATCTAGATATATTCATTTAACATGTTCAAACACTGATAATAAGAAGTATTTACATAGATGAAAAGAGTAATCATCATGCACCCTGCTTTGTAACTTCAACTCTTCGTTGAACATAGCTGTTTGACAAAAACTGTATTTGACTGAATGAGAAATTGACATGATTCATGATTGACTCTTGAGGATTTCGTCTTCATTTCACAACTGAGTAGTTTAGCTTCTACAAGGGTATTACTGTATATCTCTGTTCAGAAAAATTCTTTAAAAATTTATGTAGGTATCTGGATTTGCAGATGTAGTCAAACCATGCAAACAGAATGACATATGTTAAAAATATTAAAATCATGCTACAAAACAACATACATTAAAAATATTTGAAAAAATATAAGTCTTAAGTGTCAGACATAATGATTTTTTTTTTTTTTTTCTTTTAGCTTATTTAGTCGACCCAACTCAGTTCATTCAGTTGACAGGGAACGTGACATACCAATGACCACTGCTTTTACTGAAGTGCCACTTGAAACTAGGGATTCTCGGTCAAGGTCTGCTGCTCCAGTGGCCCCTCATATGAGGTCTCCTCGCTCCAAATCTGCTGCACCCATAGCATCTGCACCTGCAACACCTGTACCAGTGCGTTCAAAGTCTCCTGGTCCTTCATATGCTCCGAGATCTCCAGCACCTGTTGCTCCACATCTTATGCCAAGTGATGACTTAGAAACAGCTATTGAGACTATGTCAAGGCAGCAGAAGCCATTAAGAAACAACAAAAAGATCCCTTATACTGCCAAAGGTAGTGGTCATGACCATTTGCAGGATATTCCCAGTGGAATACCTGTTAATGCTCGGGGGCTTAATGATTCCTTAACTCAAGGTGAAACCACAGATGATGAACCAACTAACAAACCAGTCTCTGAGCGATTGGCTAAATGGTCAAAGAAAGTATCTGCAACAGAAATTAACTGTGCTAGTCCTTCTAAAAGTGAAAATACTCAGCCAAATTCTAAAACCACTACTCCTATGGGCAATAGATGCAGCCAGAACTTGTCATCAAAAGTTGCTCAACTCGAAAAGAGCCTCGGGATTTCATCTACGCCAAAACAAAACAGAGCTGCATTTAGCAATCAACAGTCTTCCCAGTCATCAGGTTCTTCTTCAGTGCAGATTAACAGTGTATCGTCGAGTGCACCGTCATCAGCAACACACAATACTCCTGCGGCTGAACCTATAAATGGGAAAAATAAACAGGGTAACAAGCGCCGTGAGAGTTTTGAACCAACAAGCCAGTCAGTTTCTGAAAGAATGGCTGAATGGCAAAAGAAAGTCAACACTCTTGAAGCGGTGACTGAGAAAGAACCAACCGCTTATCCAGTAAATGCTCGCATGTCTGCATGGGAACAGGTGACTGCCAGTGGGAGTACTGAATCCAACAAAATGATTAAGCCTAAAGGTACTACATTACCTTGTCCTACTACAACACCTTCGAGACCAGTGTCTGCAAATATTCCCACAAGTGCTTGCATTCCCAAATCTCCTGGAATGGCAAGGAAATTCGAATCTCCTGTTGTCAAATCTAATTCTGTTGATGCTAAATCTAAGCCTCTGAGTCCTTCAAAAGCCAGCTGTGCCATGAAAGCTATTCAACAGCGCTTATTTGAAACTCAACAGAGTACCACCACTCAGTCATTGGCTGAAAGAATTCGGCAGGAACGAATGGCTGAGCTGAAAGTACTTGAAAATCGATGGCATAATGGTATCTTAAAAGATAACACTGTGGTGAGTGTCTTACTTTTCCATCAATTAATATTGTATATTATAATTAGAATTGATGTTTATCCTAAGCTTGCCTACATCAAAAGCATTCCTGCTGTGAATGTCTTTATATATTTATTTCATCATCATCGTCGTCGTCGTCGTTTAACGTCCGCTTTTCATGCTAGCATGGGTTGGACGATTTGACTGAGGACTGGTGAAACCAGATGGCAACATCAGGCTCCATTCTGATTTGGCAGAGTTTCTACAGCTGGATGTTCTTCCTGACGCCAATCACTCAGAGAGTGTAGTGGGTGCTTTTACGTGCCACCGGCACGAAGGCCAGTCAGGCGGTACTGGCAACGGCCACGCTCAAAATGGTGTATTATATGTGCCACCCGCACAAGAGCCAGTCCGCAATGGACTACATTAACCAATGTTTTTTCAAACTTTTTTTTAAGGCAATAAAGTATAGTTTGAGGCAGATTTGACTGCTACTTCTAGTAAGTTGAGCAACAACATAGAGGATTCCTCTTTGGCTTGTTGAATGGTAATGTTAAAAACAGTTACGTTGCTTAGGACATTTTACTGTGACTAGTTCAATATTTCAATGCTTTTAGTTCAAATCTTGTCAGTTAATTTATTATTTTCATTATTCTGGAGTTATAATATTTGTGAACTAGTGTTAATTTAAGTGATTTTGTATCTCCCCTGCAAAGAATTGGCACAATGAGTCCATTGGAAATATATATATATATATTGTGAATGTGTACTTTTATATTTATATTCATCTATATTGTCTTCTATTTTTTAACTTGGGTTCTTCTGCCATTAAAAATTTATGAGTCTGATACAGCTCTCCGGATGATGATATATATATAAAATGTGGCTTAATTTAATTATTTAAAATTTTATGTTGCAGAAATCTGACCAAGAAAGTGATGTCAATGAACCTTCTGGTGAGTATTATTACTTTTAATGAATTTTACTTTGTGTTTTTGATACCTGTTCTATAAACTGGGGGTAGTGGTGGAATGAATGTGGATTATAGCTATCAATAGAAATTTTGGAAATGACCTTAAATATATGTATCTCTTGGCCATGGTACACATTATCTCTCTAACTGTTAATTTTAAAGTTTATTGCTTTTGAGATAGCCAGCTGCTTACAATCACAATACAGATGGTATGCAGTTGGCTAGGTCTTCTTTTCAATACCCTTACTGTAACTCAGCATTCAGTTACCACATTTAAACCAGTCTTTACTTACCCAGATTACTCAACTTCAGATCTACAAGTCTTAGTGGAACTGAAAATATCATAGTCACTGTTCCATCCCTCTAAATTCATTTGTAAAAACGAGACAAGACTATTCATTGCAATATGGTTAGAAAACGAAGTGTGTTACTGTCCCTTGGAATATCAACTCTTGTTGATGTTGTTACAATTTGTTGTATTATTTTCTTCCTCTAGCAACTGTACCTAATGAAAAAAAGACTGGACAGATGGTAGCAACAAGTGGAATACCACCACCACCACCACCATCACTGCCAGCACTGAGCAAAACAACAGCCTCTGCAACTAGCTCCAAGACGACTACAACTGCTTCTACTGGAGAGAGTAGTAGTATATTCAAACTGGTTGCAGTCCCAGAGAAGAAGTCTGCTCTAGTAAATTCAGAGGATACTCCTTTGAAAAGTGTAGTTAAGCAAGTTCGTTTTGAGGACAGCTTTGAAAGTTCAGATGACTATTATGGATATGGACAGTAAGTGTTCTATTTTATAAATTTGTTTGTTTTTATCTTGCACTTTCTTAATATTGGTTTCGAATTTTGTCAAGACCTGCAATTTTAGGTGAATGGGTTAAGTCAATTAAATCTATACCAGTGGTCAATTGATACTTATTTTATTGCTCCATGGCAGAATTTGAACACAAAACGTAAAGATGGGCAAAATGCCACTAAGCATTTTGTCCGGTATGCTAACAGTTCTGGTTGAAAGAATGTTCTGAATTATTGTTGAACCATACTCATAGCAGACATTCCAAATCAATGAAGGTTTGTGGTGAAATGATCAAATCAGACTTGATATTGTTGGACCACAGTGACATGCACAAAACATCCCTCCAGGGTCAGTAAAATAATGTACCAGTCATGTACTAGGGCTGATGGTATCAACAAACATCCTTCTCTCAAAATTGTTGGCCTTGTACCTAAATCATCATCATCGTTTAACGTCCGCTTTCCATGCTAACATGGGTTGGACGAGTTGACTGAGGACTGGTGAACCAGGTGGCTACACCCGGCTCCGATCTGATCTGGCAGAGTTTCTACAGCTGGATGCCCTTCCTAATGCCAACCACTCAGAGAGTGTAGTGGGTGCTTTTACGTGCCACCGGCACGAAGGCCAGTCAGGCGGTACTGGCGACGGCCACGCTCATAATGGTGTATTTTACGTGCCACCTGCACAGGAGTCAGTCCAGCGGCACTGGCAACGATCTCACTCAAATGTCTTTTCACGTGCCAGGAACGTGAAGCTGTAGCACAAGTTTCGCGTTCCTGGCACTCGTGGCGGTGGCACGTGAAAAGATATTCGAGATGCTTCACATTTCTTCCAGCTCTTTGTTCTGAATGCAAATCTTACCATAGTCAACTTATTTTATCAACCACTGAAAGGATGAGACAGAGTACCAGTTGAGCACTGGGATTAAAGTAACAGACTCCTTTCCCTTAAAATTGCTGACCTTGTACCAAAATTTGAAACAAAGATTATTAGGCCTTGTGCCTATAGTAGAATTACTATTATTTTTATTATTTTAGAAGGCAATGAGCTGGCAGAATCATTAGCATGCCAGACGAAATGCTTAGTGGTATTTCACCTATTGCTACGTTCTCAGTTCAAATTCCCCTGAGGTAGACTTTGCTTTTCATCATTTCAGGGTCAATAAATTAAGTACCAGTGAAACACTGGGGTCAATGTAATCTACTAGTCCTCTCCCTGCAAATTTCCAGCTTTGTGACTTTAATAGAAAGAATTATTGTTATTATTATTTAATTTGATTATTTTTATTTATTTACAGTTATCAAGAATCCAGCATTGATGATATCAGCGATGAGACTGATGCAGAAAGAACCCTCGAGTCTCATCAAGACTTACAGTACATGGAGCAAGATTTTGAGGACGATTATTATTCCAGCAGTGAAGAGAACGAAGCCCTGTGCCGTGCTGCAGCTGCACAAAACAACATGTCCCATCCCGACAATGATGAGAGTGATGACGTCAGCATCAGTGCCTTCGTCCCAGAATCTGTGCGTCAGCAATACAAGCTTTCTTTGCAAACAGAAAGCTCCACTAATATTATTGAACTGGCCAAACGCCAACAGCACCTGGAGAAAAGCAAAAATCGCAAATACCAGCCTCATGATAATATAGACAGTACCGATGACACTTTGGATGAAGACTACGATAGCGATGAGATGGAATCTATGGCAACTACGAGTGTGGACGACTTGATTGATGATGCTTTGGACTCGGATACAGATGACAATAGACTCCAAACAACCCCGATTCAATCAGCTGTTAGTGATGGTTTTGTTTTTTGTCCCTTTCTTCTTAGGTTCCATCATACTGCACAGCACCTTTGCACCAGTGCCTTCTATAGCTCTGGACCAAACAAGGTTTTGTGAATGGATTTGGTAGATGGAAACTGAAAAAATGCCCATTGTATGTGTTTGTGTGTGTGTGGTTGGCATTAGGAAGGCCATTCACCTGTCAAAAAAAAACGTACCAAAACAAACAGTGGAGCTCGGTGCAGTCCTCTGGCTTGCCAGCTCCTGTCAAACCGTCCAACCCATGCCAGCATGGAATATAGATGTTTGATGATGATGATTGATATATATATATATGTATGTATAAAAAAATAAAATTTAGGAAATGGAGATGTAGCATTAATATAATCTAAACTGTAAGAGAATATGTTGGATTTTTGCAGTTGATAAATTGTATTAATTGCTACATCTCCATTTTCTGAATTTTATTTTGAATAAACCAAGATTTATACTTAGACCTATTTTTTTATGAATACCACTATTCACAAAAAAAAAAAAACACTAGGCAATGAACCAGTAATTCATTCGATATATTTTTATCCTTTAATGTGGCTATTTTAACTCCTAATTGAATAAATATATATATATATATTGAACTCTCCTATTAACAGATGAGGGTTCTGTAATTTCTTGCATAACAACCACACCAATGATTTGTTTATAGTGATCAAATGTTTGTGTTTATATAAGCTCACTCCTTCCATCAAATCAACGTTAGCTGTACAGGTGCACAAGTGTGTCAGATGTCGAAATGATTGCCGAGCAGTGTGAAATGAAGTGTTTTGCTGCCCATTCCAGGAATCTAGCTGATTTCACAATTGTGAGCCCAACATTCTACCACCTGTCCATGCACCTAGTCATTATGAATGTGTGTGTGTGTGTTATTGTCTCCTTGTCTTGACTTAGCATGGTAGTTGTCAAATGCATGTCACCGTCATGCAAGTAGTCTTTTGTTTACAATCTTGTGAGGAGATACTATCTTAGAAACCAGTCAGAGTTGGTGACAGAAAGGGCGTCCAGCTATAGGAAATCTGCCTCAACAAATTCCATCTGACCCGTTCTAGTGTGAAAAAGTGAACATTAAATGATTATGATGTGCATTCATGCACGGCTACTTCAATATACTTATGCAGTTCAAAACATGAATACAGTAAGCAGCTTGGTTCTGGGTTCAGCCTCACTGCATGGCACCTTGGGTAAGTGTCTTCTACTATAGCCTTGGGCTGACCAAAGCCTTGTGAGTGGATTTGGTAGATGGAAATTGAAAGAAGCCTGTTGTGTGTATGTATATATATATACACATACATTGATGCATGTCTAAATATGTGTATCTGTGTTTGTCTCCATCACCATTTGACAGCCAGTGTTTGTGTGTTTACGTCCCTGTAACTTAGTGGTTCATCAAAAGAGACCAATAGAATAAACATTAGGCTTAAGAAATAGGTACTGTGGTCGATTTGTTTAACTAAAATCCTTTCAAGGTGATGTTCCACCATGGCCACAGTCAAATGACTGAAACAAGTAAAAGAATAAAGCATAACAGAATCCTGTAGAATATTCCTAAACAGTTAAATTTTAATAGAGTTGACTCAACAATAACCACTTTTAAGATTTGTGATGGAATAAATTTTGTTATGTTTAACATAGCCTTCATTTATATTTCTTGATTATTTATTTTTATTTTACTAGAACAAGCGTGGCAGTCATTTGTTAGCCACTTGTACAGACAGTTGCTATGATGATACAACAACAGATGATGATGTGGTGATGCGCAAGAGAAGCCCACTGATGTACAGTATTAGCATGTATCGCTCAAAAAGGTAATGTTCTTTCGTTCAGTAATGTTTTTAAAAGTTTTTATTTATATTGGTTCAGGCTCAGCTGTTAGGTGAAGAAGCTTGCTTCCCAACTACATGGTTCTGGGTTCAGTCCCACTGCGTGGTATGTTGGGTGTCTTCTGCTATAGCCTCAGACCAACCAAAGCCTTGTGAGTGGATTTGGTAGACAGAAACCAAAATGAAGTCCATTGTATATATATGTATATATTTGTATGTGTGTCTCTTTGTGTTGGTGTTTACGACAAACATCCCACCGTCGCTTGACAACTGATGTTGGTGTGTTTATGTCCCTGTAACCTAGCAGTTGGGCAAAGGAGACCAATAAAATAAGAACTGGGTTTACATATAGTAAGTGCTGGGATCGATTTCTTCCACTAAAATACCCTTTAAGATGGTGCTCCTGCATGGTCACAGTCAGAATGATTGAAATGAATAAAAGACTACTGTATCATTGGCATTGGTAATTATAAGACTTTCCCGAAATAAACGAATGTTTCTTAGAGCCTCTTAAACATAAGGATGAAATGTTGACAAATAATGTCCCATGTTATTGGCTGAGAGTAATACTGGTCTTTTGATTTTATTGTAACCTTGTTTAAATTTGGTCAAAATACAAGTTGTCCATAAAGTCATGGTGCAATGCTACAAAATTACTTCATTCCTAAGCTTGAACAATTAGAACCGATAGAGAATACAGTTTTCAACAAGATGGTGCACCTTGTCATTTTAAGCTGTTTTTTAATTGAGAAATTTCTTAACAGATAGATTTGAAGTGATAGACCATTGTTTTGGCCTCCACATTCACCAGATTTGACTCCATTGGGTTTCTTTTTATGGGGACATGTGAAGAGTATTGCTCATTCAACTAAGACTTGAAAGCAAGGATAACTGATGCAATTGAAGGTGTTACTGAAAATCAGCTGGAAAGTATTTTCTGAGAACTACAGAATCGTATTTCATTCTATATAAGTAATGATGTTGAAAATTAACTAGATGAATAAAAAATTTAGGTCCTTCTTTTTTATCCTTTTTACAAATTCTGTCATGTATAGTTTGAAGATACAAGTATTTTAATTTGTGCCATGACTTTATGGACACCCTGTATGTTCATTCTGTCGGTGCCAGTTGACTTGGATGATAAGTGGTTAGAAGGGTATCATAAATCAGTTACAGTGATCATTCCAGCCAACTGGAAATGACCAGTTGTTTACACACACACACACACACACATACCCACATCCCTGCCACATTGTTTCAAGGGTTGTAGTTTTGACAGGAGGATGTTAGTCAATTATATCGACCCCAGTACTTGAGTAACACATTTTATTGACCTCAGCGGGATGAAATGTAAAGTCGACTTGAGCTGGATTTGAACTCAAAATGTAAAGTTCCAGAAGATATACAAGACATTTTGTCCAATACTAATTTGCCAGTTTGTCATCATCATTTAACATTGGCTTTCCATGCTAGTATGGGTTGGATGGTTTGACAAGGACTGGTAAGCTGCATGGCTGTGTCAAGTTAATACTTTCTGATTTAGGCTCTCAAGACCAGCAAATTTAAAGGGAGAGGATTATTTGATACTCTGGACTCCAGTACTTCTCTGGTACTTTATTTTATCAACCTTAGAAGAATAGAAAGCAAAGTTGACCTCAGCTGCATTTGAATTCTGAACAGGCATTTTGTTCAGTACTCTAAAAATTCTCTCAGTTTCCCACCTTAATAATAACCATCATTATTTAATGTCTTCCTTCCATGCTGACTGGGATGGTTTGACAGGAGCTGACCAGGCAGAAGACTGCACCATACTTCTGTGTCTGTTTTGGCATGGTTTTTACAGCTGGATGCCCTTCCTAACACCAACCAACCACACTGCAAATTGATGATAATAATTGTTTCTCACAAAGGCATGAGGTCAAAAATTATTGGAGGGGAATTAAACCACCTGACTGGCCTTCGTGCTGGTGGCACGTAAAAGCACCCTCTACACTCTCGGAGTGGTTGGCGTTAGGAAGGGCATCCAGCTGTAGAATCTCTGCCAAATCAGATTGGAGCCTGGTGTAGCCATCTGGTTCACCAACCCTCAGTCAAATCGTCCAACCCATGCTAGCATGGAAAGCGGACGTTAAATGATGATCCCAGTACTTTCTTACATATCTTTTACTTGTTTCAGTCATTTGACTGTAGCCATGCTTGGGCACTGCCTTGAAAATCTTTTAGTCAAATGACTGACCCCAGGGCTCATTTTTTCACTCTGTCTCTTTTGCTGAACTACTTAGCTATGGGGGACATCATACAGCTGGTTGTCAAGCAGTGGTGGAGAAGAGACACATGTGCACACACACACACACACATATATGACAGACTTCTTTTAGTTTCCATCTACCAAATTCACTCACAAGGTTTTGGTTTGCCTGGGGCTATAGTAGAAGTCACTTGTCCAAAGTATTACACAGTGGGACTGAACCCAGAACCATGTTGTTGGGAAGCAAACTTCTTACCACATAGCCCCACACCAGCACCTGATATTAATATACTTTGTTTTTTCTCAACCCTGGGAAGAAAAAGTTTGAACTTACAATCTAAAGAGCTGGAGTAAATATTTGTCTGATGCTTTAACTATTTAACCAGTCCAGTGCCAATATTTCTAATAAAAGCATAAAGCTTTTATGCCTTGCAAATTTTCATGGCAACCTTACTAGTGCCAGTGACATGTAAAAATCACCCAGTACACTCTGTTAAGTGCTTGGTATTAGGAAGGTCATGTAGCCATAGAAACCATGCCAAATATGACATCAGAGCCCGATGCAACCCAGCTGGGTTTCCTGTCAAATCATCTAACTCATGCCAGCATGGGAAACAGACGTTAAATAATGATGAATTGATAATACTTTTTGTCAATAATTGTCATGTTTCATCTACTGATTCTGATACACTAATTATTAATTCACAGATTCAGTAACAACACTACACCTGTTCAAAAAATTGTCCGGAACAGCCGTCCTATGAGCAGTGAAGAGGAACTGGAAAGAGAAAAACCTAAGGAGGATAGTCGTAAGAGTATATTAGAAAGGATAAAGGTTAGTTGATGCATTTTGTTATTGGATGTTTTTATAATGATTGGAACAGCAAACTATTTGTTCACTGAAGTTGTAAATTGTGAATAAAAAAAAAATATTAAAAACAATTTATCCTCCATTTTGATTTAATATTATGAAAATTCATACTGACCCACTGTATGTGTGTGTGATGTTCACTTACTCATTGTCTGCCACCAAGCTTAGTATGTGTACTCATGCTGCATCTCTTATGTTAACTCTTTTTTATTTTCTCATCCTTTCACTATATGATGTAAAATGTGACTGTAGAAAACCAGCCAACCAATCAAAAATTTATATTGGCTATTATTACACATTTTATATATGTGTATGATGGACTTATTTCAGTTTCCATCAACCAAATCTGAATCTGCTCAGTTTTTGGTCATCTCAAGGAACCACATAATAGGGCTAACTCCAAAGCCCTGCACTTGGGAAATAAACTTCTTAATCACATGCATCCATTCCTGTTACAGGGTGTAAAATTATTACCTTCTCATGACAACTGACCAAATGACTTCTGGTGTAAGTTGTATGTAAATAGTAATTTGACTTTTCTCCATTTAAACCAGTCATATCTAGCCCCAAATTTTCTACTTGTTTTACATTCTAACTGGTCAGATATGGCCTCTCACACCTACCCAACAATGTCTTTGTTCAAATATACACTTACATCATTGAAATCATTTGTTGGCACTCCGTCGCTTACGACGTCAAGGGTTCCAGTTGATCCGATCAACGGAACAGCCTGCTCGTGAAATTAACGTGCAAGTGGCTGAGCACTCCACAGACACGTGTACCCTTAACGTAGTTCTCGGGGATAATCAGCATGACACAGTGTGACAAGGCTGACCCTTTGAATTACAGGCACAACAGAAACAGGAGGTAAGAGTGAGAGAAAGTTGTGGTGGACGAGTGCAGCAGGGTTCACCACCATCCCTTGCCGGAGCCTCGTGGAGCTTTAGGTGTTTTCGCTCAATAAACACTCACAACGCCCGGTCTGGGAATCGAAACCGCGATCCTATGACCGCGAGTCCGCTGCCCTAAACACTGGGCCATTGGCGCGTCCACTCATTGAAATCATAAAGCTACAAGATAATGCATGATTAATTCAAAACAATGTGAATAACTAAACATTACATTTGATAGAGTAATCTGAATGTTAAAGAGTTAAACATTTATTCTATAATCATTTTTTTTTCTTTTTCTTCTATTTTAGCAACTCAGTAATCAGGTATCCCTTGAACAGACTGTAATTTTGCAAACCAGCAACGCACTAAATCAGTGCTGCACTGAAGGCTCCAATTTCAGTGGTTCGGCCCAGCAAGTAGAATGCCACAAGTTACTTTTAATTGCCTGTATGTTCATTAAATATCCACTTCTTTTGTTGACTCTCTATGTATTTTTTAACCAGTGAGCACGCTTGCTTTGATGGTAATAATCCCTGGACATTACTGTTTTGAGTTCTGGAACTCTTAGGAATGATTACCTGGTTTCTATGGTGTATAAGTGACTGAGAGTCATGAGGTTGCAACATTTTCCCTGAATGGGACACCATTGCAGGGTTACTCATTTACAGCTGAGTGGACTGGAGCGACATGAAATGATGTATTTAGCCCAAGAACACAATGTGCCACTTGGTCTGAAAACTGAAACTGCAATCTTACATGATTGCTTGCAGCAACCTAGCTACTAGGCAACATGCTTTCATGCTTGCTTTGGTACAATTTCATTGAAAAAAAAAAAAAAAAAAGACAGTATTGATGAAAGTTAATTTTAAATGTCAAGCAAGTGTGATCATGTCTTTTTTCTTTTATATACAAGGGGGGTGCTGCGAAAGGCCTGGTTGGAGGCCTAGCCCTCCGACTTCTTTTGCAGGGCTTAGAAAAACTGTATTAAGCTGGTTGTTTTCTTATTTCAGGTCAGAAGCGTCGAGCATATCTAGAAGAAATTCAGCGTTTGAAAGCTTCCAACTGCTTGAATCCTTTTGGGCCTGGCACTAAAGGAACTTTGGCTATAAGTGACATCCGACTACCATTAAAAAAAGACTTTGTCAGCAGAATGAGCACAGTGTATGGTAGGCAGTCAAGTTTGTTTACTTTTGTCTAAGACATACCCTTTGTCTTTGCTGAGAAAGTTATTTCTCTTGCAAAAGTTTGTCATAGACTATAGTATAGAACACAACTACATTAATCTTATAGTGAAGTAGTCACTTCCATACATTGCTTTTGAAATTAAGTTTATTTACATTTATTCTTATCCTTCAAATAGTGGCATGAACCAGTTTGTCTTTTATGTCTTCCAACTTCAACTTTTCAGTTTGATATAATTCTTTTGTGACCATATTTCCAACAAAATACTTTCTGCTCCAATTTTTAAAATAAGTATTTGGAGAAATTTACTAAAATAACTATCTTCTCCATCATTAAGCTGGTGTTTGGCATATAACTTCACAAAAGGTTCTATAAAGTATTGATGCTTATAAGTACCTAAAAACAGAATTTTCTATCATAGAACCAGAGCAGTCTCAGACAGGTCCTTATTAAAGTGGTTAAACACATGATATTTGGGAATCGAAACCGCGAGTCCGCTGCCCTAACCACTGGGCCATTGCGCCTCCACGTATCAGTTAGTACTGTTGAGGTGAATAGCTTGTTTTGAACTTACCTTCTTGAAATGATATTCCAATAAATGTTATTGTCCTGGGATTTAACATCAGTTTTATTATTTCTTTACATTTGAATGATTTGATACCCATATCTATTTCTTTTTATATTTTCATCTCTCTTCAGATCTGAATGTTTTCTACTATGTTATACTTATCCGCAATGGTCCTCAAGTGTTTACCACTCAGCTTATATCAACACATGATCCAATGGTCAGAGGAAGTTTGGACTTTCCAAACATGATAAAAATGACAGATATTACATCAAAATTTCAAGTTACTTTGGAACTCTATGAAATGGTTAGGATTGCTAACAAATTTTTTTCTATTATTGCTTTTGCAAAAATTCTTTTTAGCAGATTCCGTATTTCGTCTTACTTCCCTGTAGCACATACTCCTTCCTCTCACATATCTCAAAATTTTTGACAACTCTTCTCCATACAAAACCAGTTTGTCACTTAGTTGACTGGTTGACTGCTGATTTGTAAAATTACATTTTACTTTCTCTTTTCAATCATTGATTATTTGATGAAGAGAAAAATTTGGATTAAGTCTGTTTTATTAATTTCTTATTTCTCTACTCAGGAAACCAGTATGTCATTTATCTTGTCCAAGAAAATTCATAATTTTTTTTCTACTTTTCAATTGTTAAATGAATATTTGGAATAAAATAAAATTAATTGTATGTTAAATATATTATACTAACTAAAGGACTTTAAGTGACTTGTAAATGCAAAGTAACTCTGTTTTATAGAGAAAAAAAACGTTTTAAATGTTCAAATTGTATTGGTGTACCTCATAGTTTGAATAGTGAAATAGCATTGAAGCGGATTTATTATTGTGCTCAAAAGAAAAGTATTTTGAAATAGTGAAATTAGATATTAATTTTGAATTTCAAAACTTGATTTTTATATTAACAAACGAAATATAGGTTTAAAAGCTAATGTACATTGTGAAGTAGAAAAGAAAATTCTATTTCCTTGTATCTAGAATCATATATTTTATTGATTTCAACAGTGAGTGTGCTAGACCTATTGATAAAAATACATTAGTCACTGTATTTATTTTGAGAGGCTCTGCGTTTCTTTCAATTACTTTAAATATAACAAAGAATTTAATAAAATAACTTAGTTATCATTCAGCTAGTGTTAGGAACATAAATCGTGACTAAGGTTTGGTGGAAGATTTTTAATTGAAAACTTATGAAAACAAGACATTTGTACTCAGAGCCAGTTTCAGCTGGGTTGGTAATGAAAGGGTTAATATTTTGCTAAATAAATTATGGGGGAATTATTCAATTTCATTTTAGATTTTTCATTATAGTTTTGGAATTTAATTGAAATATCTTGTATTACAGAAATTGTCAAAAGATAGAAGCTGCAAAAAGAAAAAGAGCAAGAAATGTAAGGCACCGCCTATAATACCAAGTAAGTCATTGATAGCAAATAATTGTTTTGGGTTTTTTTCTTTTTGTCACTGAGATGACTACTTAGTTAAATTCAAATCTTATTATTCAGTTTGCCTAACAAACTTCCATTCTGCTTTATGGTTCAATGATTAACACTAGGAAGAATATCCAGTTGTAAACAATTACTATTTGACATACTATTTAATCATGCTACCATAGGATTAAGATAAAAATTCAGTTAGCTTTGGATTATCAGTGGAGGAGAAATGAGTTGTAATATTAATAGTTTAGGAATTTAAACTTAGTATCAAATCTAGTTTGCTGAGAACCTTGTGTGTTGGCACTCCATCACTTACAACGTTGAGGGTCCCAGTTGATCCGATCAACAGAACAGCCTGCTCGTGAAATTAACGTGCAAGTGACTGAGCATTCCACAGACACGTGTACCCTTAAAGTAGTTCTCGGGGATAATCAGCGTGGCACAGTGTGACAAGGCTGACCCTTTGAATTACAGGCACAACAGAAACAGGAAGTAAGAGTGAGAGAAAGTTGTGGTGGAAAAGTACAGCAGGGTTCGCCACCATTCCCTGCCAGAGCCTCGTGGAGCTTTAGGTGTTTTCACTCACAACGCCCAGTCTGGGAATCGAAACCGCGATCCTATGACCACGAGTCCACTGCCCTAACCACTGGGCCATTGTGCCTCCACACTGAGAACCTTACACTTGTCCTAAAATTATCAACGTCATCATTATTTTGATATCCACTTTTCCATGTTTCAGTGAGTCAGATAAAATTTGTTGAGGCAGATTTTCTATGGCTGGATGCAACTTCCTGTTGCTGATCAACTTTTGTCTCAAAACAAAGTAATATGATCAGATATGTGATGGAAGGTTGGAAATGAATGACATTACTTGTATGATGATGAAACTTATTTGCAACTATTCCAACAATGTCAACGAGGAACACATAACAGGTTTCTTTCAGTTTCTATCCACCAAATCCACTCACAAGGCTTTGGTTAGCTTAGGACTGCAGTAGAAGGCATTTGCTAAAAGTGTCATACTGTTGGACTGAATCTGAACTTATATATTTAAGAAGCAAACTCCCTTATCACACAGTCATGGCTGTTACTAATACTAGTATAAATCTAGAATCTAATATTTGGTTAACTGCCTACATAATTTTTGTTTTGGAATAAATCTTTTTCACATTTGCATGGATGTGGCAGTGGCTGTTTTTCTAAAATATGAATTGAAGAACAGATCTGATGAAACCTGTTCTTTGGTTAGTCAGGCAGACTAGAGGAAGCAGTTATGTTCCTGTGAAAGGCTAATGTAGGATTTGAATGTAATGAAAAGACAGGGTTAAGAGAAGCTTTTAGTTTCGGTATTCACATAACCCCTCTAGTCCTGATGTCTCAAAAAATTGCTCCCAGTATACTCTACAAAGTGGTTATTGGTTTGTGAAGGTTTTGCTCTTTAGTCTTGATTTGTTGAGATGGCAACCTCTCTAGTGCTGGTGCCATAAAAAATATTTTAAAGCATCTAATACACTTTGTAAAGTGGTTGGTGTTAGGCACGACATCCAGCTGCAGAAAACCTGCAAAATGAAACAGACAAGTGTGTGGTCCCTAGACCAAACCTAATGGGACAGTAACTTCACACAAGGACTGGCTCAGGCTGTGATGACCAAGTCAACTCAGGCTGGCATAGAAAACATGCATGCATGATGATGATGATGATGGTGGTGGTGGTGGTGATTGATGTCTGTAGTTCATAACCCTAGTGAGGTTTATTACTGGCTTATTTCAATACTTTTTTCTTCTTTCAGTTTCCAGTAACCCAGCAGGCCCTACTTCAATTCACAGCAGCAGCTTTACTCTCACCTGGTCTACCAGTCTGAAAATGTCAAATATTGATAAAAATAGCTTCACTATGGACCGAGTAAGCCTTTTCTATTGTTACTACACTGGCCTCTGCTTCTCAAAATTAGTTAACTACACATCTTTGCCACCCAGGCCTGCTTACTCTACCTGTTTCTCTTCCTATCATTCTTATTGTGTTTTACTTAAATAATGCACTAAATACTTGATCCATTCATTCCCCACCAAAATATTGGCCTCCTGGGATAACTTCTTCACTCACATTTTGACCCCCAGCATTCAACTTGAACCTCATTTACCACTGGTGTTATAAGTCTGGGAGAACTTGCAATGGACATTCTCTCTTTTGACCAATTTAAAAGACTACAAATAAATATGTCTTGTTATATAATGTTGATTTCTGATTTTTTTTACTTGAAACCACAAATTTAAGTTATGGTCAGAATATAAGTTGATTACATTCAACCCAGTATTTTACTAGTGTAGGAGCTTGCTTAATCCTGCCTAACTGAGATTCAAAACCAAATCTACACACTTGTTGCTTGTCAGACGACTGTCTGATTCTATTGTGTTTTATCTCCATGCTGGGAGATTAATGAGAAAGAAATCAGACTCTTCTGACAAGCAACAAGTGTATAGATTTGGTTTCAAATCTCAGTTACGCAGGGCGAAAGCGAGCTCCTACACTATTACTTTATTTATATCAACCTTCACAAAAAAGTGAAAAGTAAACTCTGGCTGTTGGGATTTAAAATCAATTTAGGAGATATAAAAATTTCACATGGTATTTTGTTTAGCAGTGAACACTTCTGCCATCCACCAATCTTGTGTATTTTATATTCCCAAAGAATCTGGTATCTATTTCTAATTTTATGAATGCATAAAGGTTAAAAGGATGTAAACAGGTAGTTCACTTTCATGTCTATTTAGATTCAGTAGGGTTAATACTGCTCATGTTTACAGTTTCGATTTAAAAGGGGTAAAGATATTAGCTAATGATTGTTAATTTTGAAATTTCTAAATTTTTGTTCCTCTTTATCAGGTTCCTTATGATGCCCCGTTGATAGGATCTATTTATCTCCGTATGAAATGCAACATGGAAACCAATGTTAGTGAGAGTGGCTTTCTGGTAAGTTGGGTTGCTGAGCCATTTATTTATTTATTAACCCATTAGTGTTTAAACCAGCCCAAATAGTCTACTTGTTTTGTTCAAACTGGCCAGTTTTTGGCCTCTCACACCTATCTTACAATGTTATTCTAAAACTAAACTCTCAAATCATCAAAATCTTGAAGTTAGGAGATAATTCCTGATTAATTCAGACCATTTGGCAGAATAATCTGAATGCTAAAGGGTTAAAGAGGACCTTATCAAACAAAATAGTCCTTTCCAATTCCGAATCTATCTTGTTAATTAAACAACATTTTCAGTAGAAAAATTGTTATTGTTACAAAAGTAAAATAAAGCTTTTCTTTCTTTTAACATCAGTTGAAATAATTGTATTAGTTTCTTTACATGATTTTTTTTTTATTCAAGAAATCTTTGATGTAGGATCCCTTTTATCAAGTAAGCATGAATTACAAATTCTGTCTCCTGATATTTAAATTGGATTAATAGCGATGAGGGCTTCAAATGATATAAGGTGTATCATAACCGAGCATTATAACATTTATAAAACAGTATTAAGACATGCTTTCAGAAACATGTGTCATTAGTAATCACTAGATCTCAGTTTATTTTGATTGTTTTTCTCAACTGATTAAAACAGGAATATTATGAGACATAATAACCTAGTCTAATTCAAATCGTAGTCTGCTTTAAAAAATTGCTTGCTAGATAATGGAGACCAAGAAACATTGAAAACTTGACAAAATGATTACATTTGAGTTGACTTGGCCCTAAACTACAATATTTTATGTATAGGTCTAAGATATTAAAATATTTTAACCCTTCAGCATTCAGATTATTCTGTCAAATGTAATGCTTATTAATTTACATTGTTTTGAGTTAATTATGCATTATCATGTAGCTTTGAGATTTCAATGGTGTGATTGTTTATTCTTAAAATGACATTGTAGGATAGGGGGTGAGAGGCCAAATCTTGCCAGTTTGAACATGTGGAAGCATGTGGTTAGGGTGTTGGACTCATGATCAGAAGATTGTGGTTTTGATTCCTGGACCAAGCAATATGTTGTGTTCTTGAACAAAAATTTCATTTCACGTTGCTCCAATCCACTCAGCTGATGAAAGTAAGTATTCCTGCAACAGACTAGTGTCCTGTCTAAGTGGGGAATTTATATGCCTTGGAAACCAGCCCTTATGAGTTGGTATGACCCAAGAAGGAACTTTACTTTTTTTACCTTTTTTAGTTTGAACCCAAAACAGGGAATATTTTGACTGGATATGGCCAGTTTAAATGCTAAAAGTTAATATTTTTTTTATCTAGATTTAAGAAAAGTTCATGTAAATGCCTAATATTACAGAATTGTGTAATAGTTTTGTTTTTTTTAATCAATTTCATTTCCAGACTATGTTTGAAGATGTAAGTGGGTTAGGTGCCTGGCATAGGCGTTGGTGTGCTCTTTCTGGAAACAAAATGAAATATTGGAAATATCCAGATGATGAAAACAGAAAGGTAACTGTTTTTTCTTTGTTTTTAAGTTCTTATGATTTCATCAGAGTAGTCTTAGCTAGTCAATTATTCAATTTCATTTTTGTGATTTATACTTCTACCCTAAGGTTGAACTCTTTTAATCATATTTTACCAAGGACTTATTAGCTTGTACTGATACCACGAGAAAATGTATTTGGTATGCTCTGTAAAGTGAATTGGGTTGGTGATAGAAGGGCATCTTAATTGTAAAAACCAAGCCAAAATGACATACATGAGCACCAGTCTGTGAGAGCAGTGGCTCCCCACTAAAAAGTGACTTGGATCATGAACTGTTCTGCTCATTCCAGCATGGAAAGTGAATATAAATTTGATAATAACTTGAAGTGTTGCTAAGTGGAAGTATTGAATTGTTCGTGCATCAGACAAAATGCTTAACATTTCTTCTGGCTCTTTATGTTCTGAGTTCAAATACTGGCTAAGTGGAAGTATTGAATTGTTCGTGCATCAGACAAAATGCTTAACATTTCTTCTGGCTCTTTATGTTCTGAGTTCAAATACTGGCATGGTCAACTTTGCTTTTCATCTGTTTGGTGTTGATAGAATAAAGTACTAGTTGAACATATTTTTCTTCTCTTGTCATTTTTCCTCATTCTTTCTTATAGACCAACATCCTGGTTTTTAAATACATCTAATGTTATGAAGTGAGCCTGAAAGATTGCTTGCAGATGCATGGCATGTTATATAAATCTGCCAATTTAATGTATCTTAAAAGCACAAAACTATAAGTTTCTCTTTTGCAATTGTGTAAATTAAATGACATTCTACTGTCACTGTATAGAGTACTTTTGTTGATGCTAATAATGGAAATTATATATATATATATATATATATATATATATATATATATATATATATATATATATATATAAAAGCACCTCCTACACTCTGAGTGGTTGGCGTTAGGAAGGGCATCCAGCTGTAGAAACTCTGCCAAATCAGATTGGAGCCTGGTGTAGCCATCTGGTTTCACCAGTCCTCAGTCAAATTGTCTAACCCATGCTATCATGGAAAGCAGACGTTAAACAATGATGATGATGCACACTGATATTACCCATCCAACAGAGCATACTAGCTTCATTTCTTTCAAGCCTTTGCATATCCTCAATAGTCACAACCCACGTTTTACATGTCTGTTTATACACAGGCATCATACAATTTGCCTTTCACTCTGAGGAAGAGGCCCTTCGTTTCTAATAGAGGTAGTAGCTCTCTGAACTTTACCCAGCCTGTTCTAGTAGCTATGCTTTTGGAACAACCACCCCAACTACTAACTTGGTCACCTAAGTAATGGAAACTATCTATTATCACTAAGAACCCCCCACCCCCCGACATTTGAGGGAGTCTATTTTTTGTACATTCCTGAAGTTTAATGTACCTGCATATCTGCTACATGTAAAGACTACTTTCTCTGTTAGTCTTCCAGTGATACTGCTGCACCTCTTATGTGTCCATAGCTTGCAATCATGTACACCAAATGGAGTTTCTACACCGATATAAAGAAGTCAAAAAATGAGTAAGAATACACTTGGAAATGGAGTTAGAGGGAAAATGATAGAATCCAAAACAATGAGAAAGAGTAAAAGTATGCAATTATACACAAGGATCCCAGCTCCTTCATTTACTACATATATTTATGCTTTTTCAGATGGTAATGCTTTCCCAAATAAAACTGCACTTCGTTTTTGAAACTCTGAAGCTATACCGCAATGGTTCCCAACCTTGTCACTACCAAGGACCCCTTTTATTTAAATGAGTTTTCCTCATGGACCTCTTAATATATCTATCCTTGTGTGTGTGTGTGTGTGTATATATATATATATATATATATATATATATATATATATAATGAAATTTTGAATTTAGTTCATGGACCCCCAGTACTACCTTTGCAGACCACCAGGGGTCCACAGACTACAGGTTGGGAACCACTGCTATAGAGTGATATACAAACACTGTTATGAATGCATTGCATCTTATAGCAGAAACAGTCATAAGCTATTGAAGTTCATGACATAATTTCTTATTTCCATGTCATTTATCTAATCTCTTATTACTGCTCTGTACTTAACTGACGCATATATTGAGTTTTGACACCAGGTTATTAGTATGGCTATGACTAAGCAAAATTATATATATATATATATATATATTGCTATGTTGGCATTGCTTTAATTAGTTCTTGATCTTATGTTGGTTTCAAACTAGAGTTTCCCAGTTACTCTATTTATTCCTTGAATATGTGGCTGTGTATATGAAATAATGTAAATGTCCAGCAGAACCAACATAACACAGTGTGTAATAAGGCTGGATCTTTGAAATACAGGTGCAGTTCTATCCAACAGCCTTCTGTACATTTCATGTCTACTGAATTCATTCACAAGGTTTGGGTTGATCTGAAGTGTTAGTTGTTGAAGATACTTGCTCTAAGTTCTGTTCTTAACCGCAGACAGAATAGCAAAATAGCTACTTAACAATTTTCTTAGACCTGATCTGTTTGTTAGCTAATGAAACTCTTTTTGTCTTCAAGAACATGTTATTGGTGTTATAGAAGAATACTCATCTTTCAAACTGTACTTAACAGTTACATGTTCCAGAATTCATTGTAACAATCAAACAAAACTGTTCATATAAAAAAAAATGTTTTTTTATCTCCAGGACCCTATTGGTTACATTGACCTAAAGAGATGTATCACTGAGAAAGTTGGGTTAATCTCACGAGATATCTGTGCTCGACCAAACACATTTGAGATGTGTACTGTAAGACCACTTCGGCCCGGAGAAGAAGACACATTGGTCACTCGAAAACATCACACAATGGCTACAATCAGGTATGTATTAACCATTCTTATTTTGTATCTGAATTTCTCTCTCTCTCTCTGTTTTTATGTTTGCACACACAATGTATTCATTAAAAGAATATATGTAAATATCTATTTAGATTATTCTGAGAAAATTAAAATTTGTCTTCTCTATTTTCAGACATATGTTATCTGCAGACACCAAAGAAGAACGCATTTTATGGTGCAACAAATTAAATGAAGCTCTTGACAACATCCGGGCTTGGCAAGTGGATGCATTAAAGCCTATCAAAGTTCCATCTCATGCTGTCTAGCTGTGATATACATATTCTTTGCTTTCCAATACCCACCTTTTGCTAGTTATTACTGAATCCTAATGTCATGTTGCATTAGCTTGTGATTGTCCTTATTATCCAGATCATGTTGTGAACTGGCTATCTTACAAATAATGTCTAGCAACGATACTATTTATATATATAATCATATTTATTCCTTTTTTTTTTTTTTTCCTCTCTGTTATATATGAGTGTGATGTTCATCTCATGGTCACAATCCAGGTATAGCAGATATCTGCACTGAAATAGTTTTAGAGGAAAATTTACAATATTTTTGCACTTTACATTGTCTCTTTGTGATCAAAAGCCTTTCTGAACAAATCACACACACTAATAAACGATTTTAAAACTTTCATTCATCAGAAAATATATTTTGTGTATTTAAACTAAATATTGATATAGATATTTGAATAATGAGAAAATGATGGGGGGGGGGGGGGGGGGCAGACGAAATAGATACAGGTAATTGCCATGCATTTGTTTACTTTTTTGTGGCATTTTTATATTGATTATCAGTTTAAAGATACACAATATTACGTTTGTTACTTAATTCAATTGAGTAAAAATTGGATCAGGACTATCCTAATGGTGCAAGTGTGTGTTGTTTGAAAAGAGATCACATTGGAAATTTGTAACTTATATTTTTAATCTGTATGCTGCTGCTTTTTATTATCATCATAATTAAAAGTAAGGTCTGTGGATTGTCAGAGCATTGGACAATATACCTTGTGGTATTTGTTCCAATTCTTTATTCTCTGAGTTCAGATCCCTCTAAAGTCAATTTTTCCTTTCTGAGATTGATAAAATAAAATATCAATCAAGTACTGAGATGGTTTAACTGATTAGCCCCTCTCCAAAATTTTTGGCTTTGTACCCAAGTTAAAAATCATTATGAGCCGTGAATTAGCGAAACTAGTAGTACTTGCGGTATCAAGTTGTGGTTTAGGTTAACTTGGTCTTTCATGTTCCAGGGTAATTATTAAATAGTAGCCAAATATGGGAGTCTAACTAACCATTGTACCCCACTCTAATATTTGTGTTTTTGTGCTGATGTTGGAAATTATTATTAGTAAGAATAGTGGATTGACAGAACCAATAGTATGCTGGACTAAATATCTCGCAGTATTTAATCTTGTCGCCACATATTCTGAATTCATACCTACTTCTAGCTGGTTTATGACTCTCATCTTGTATGGTCATGTCATGTACAGATATGAACTGAAATTAACTCTAACATTTCATTGTCTTTGTAACTATGTTAGAAATCATTATTATCATTATTACTCAAGGTTGTGAGATGGCTGAATCATTTGGACACTGGACACGATACATAGTAACATTCTGTCCATCTTTATGTTTTGAGTTTAAATTCCACCAAGGTTGACTTTGCCTTTCATCCCTTTGAGGTTAATAAAATAAGCACCGTTAGATACTGGGGTTGATGTAATCAGCTTCCCCTTCCCCTCAAAAACTGCTGACTTTGTGCCAAATTTTGAGACTTATTAATAATATTACTACTTTGTTGAGGAGGATGGTAAATTAGCAGATAAAGTGACCACAGGCATGGCCAAGTGATCAAGTTCACTTTACGTTTCTGAGTTCCTGATTCCTGCCACTTCATAGTATTTTGGGTATCTTTTGACATAGTCTTAGTAAAAGTGGCCTGATGGAAACTGCATAGAAGCCTGTAGTATGGATTGCATCTATAATTTAATGGTCTAGCCTTGTCATGTATCATTGATCCAACCTGAGAATTACATAAAATGTTCATGTATATTTGAAATACTCAGACATACATGCTAATTTAACAAGTAGGTCCGGTTGTTCATTAAAATTAATGGAGAATCCAGCAGCACAGCAAGTAGGATGTTTCGTAGGTCCTTTTATATTCTGAGTTCAGAAATATTGTATCTAAAACTTCAGTAGGCTTTTTAAGTAATTGTGGAAATCTACTGTTTTAGTAATATCTTATCCTTTGTATTTATAACTGATGTCTAAGTTGACATCTGTTAGAAATTTATATTGTACTCGTCTTGTATTTTCATTTGTTACACTAGTGTGACAAGTGAAAATTCATCAAACTTGAAACCAGACAATCTGTCTTAGAACCATGAACATTTTTAAAATTAAGACTGGCTTAAGCATTTACATATCTTTCCCCAACACATGCATACTTAGAATTTTAATTTTGAAGCAAAATTTTGGGGGTTTATTATTTTTTTTCCTTTCTTTCCCCACCACAGATTGCTTGTGAGTTTGTATCAGTGACAATACAAGTTTGTGAATGAATTGTTTGTGTCTGGAAGAAATAGCTTTTATACTATACCTTAGCCCATCAGTTACAGAATACTGGTGATGCATAATATATTTTAATTAATCTCCCACCTCAATTTCTTTTTCTGATAAATGTAATATATCTGTAGAATGTTAACTGAGAAAGATATATAATATATTGACTATTTTGTTGTTTAGAACCTTTGTGATATCAAAACCCAATAGGGTAGGGTTCTTTTCTTTCATCAGAGAAATATCTTGTAAACGATTCTGGAATAAAAACCTATATACATGCATTTTCTTTTTCTTTATTTAATTGCCTTATATTCCATTTTATACCAATATCTTACTGCAACTTTTGCATGTTTCAACTTTGTTTTTGTTTTTTTTTTCTTGGTCTATAAAGACCAAGAATGTCTATTGCTCAAGTAATATATTCCAGCCTGGTGAATCTACTTTTTCTCTGTAAAGATGTGGGTAGAGCAGGAGTTCTGATGGGTTGCAGTTTGAAAGGAGAATGTTTCAAAAAAGTATTTCATGGTGGAATGATGTAGTTGTTGGTACATCAGATGAATTTAGTTGGAGGAAATACATAATTAGCTATTTGAGAGAAGCAGGAGACATTGTAGTAGATTTAGTATCTCTATAACTGACTGGATTCAATATGTTGGTGAGTGTTTGCTAATCAACCAGATTTGTATTTATTTACTTTTAAACCCGTGGCCTTTACCAGGGGTGTAGCCAGCCCACTTACGCGTACTTTTCCTTCTTTGGACACAAAACCCTGCTTGCAAAGACCTGTTGAGGCAAGTGAAATTGAAATTGAACCAAATTCGATGACTGGCACCCATGCCAACCTTCCTTCATTGGACACTAAACTCTACTTGCGAAAACCTGTTGGGGCAAGTGAAATCGA
This sequence comes from Octopus bimaculoides, assembly GCF_046866305.1. Classification (NCBI taxonomy): domain Eukaryota; kingdom Metazoa; phylum Mollusca; class Cephalopoda; order Octopoda; family Octopodidae; genus Octopus; species Octopus bimaculoides. Next base: position 91,176,654 of record NC_142928.1, read on the forward strand.
AACTGAACCAAATTCGATGACTGGCACCCGTGCCAGTGGAGCACTAACACCACCATCTGAGCAGGATCACTGCTAGAGCAGTGGTCTGGCTTCCATGCCAGTGGCACGTAAAAAGCACCATTTGAGCGTGATCGTTACCAGCGTCACCTTCCTGGCACTTGTGCCGGTAGCATGTGAACAAAACATTTGAGTGAGGCCGTTGCCAGCGTCGCTGGACTGACTCCTGTTCAGGTGGCACGTAAAAAATACCATTTGAGCGTGGCCGTTGCCAGTACCGCCAGACTGGCCCTCGTGCCGGTGGCACATAAAAGCCCCCACTACACTCTTGGAGTGGTTGGCATTAGGAAGGGCATCCAGCTGTAGAAACTCTGCCAGGTTAGATTGGAGCCTTGTGTAGCCATCTGGTTCGCCAGTCCTCAGTCAAATCATCCAACCCATGCTAATATGGAAAGTGGACATTAAACGATGATGATGTAGTCAGCAATTTCACTAGCATTCTAATGTTGGTCTTACTTGAGCTTTGTAGATCAACTGATGAGAGCTTTAATTCTTTCTGACTTTTGGGATTTCTAGTGAAATCCCTTCTGTGACGGTCTTTAAATGTCCACCAATAAATGATGCTTAAAATGAAAAATTGAAAGAATTAAACTAACACTAGTCAATAATGAATATTCAAACATGTCAGACTAAACAGAATGCTGCAAAAACGAATTCACCTTGATAGATATAACTGTTACTACATCCAGTAAAACACCTCACACTACATATATGAGGGTGCTGAAAACTTCCTGCTTTAAGGGTGTCACGAAAGGCTTGATTGGAGGTCCAAATTTCTGAGTTCTTATACAGGTCTTAGAAAAACTGAAGGACTACTGCTATAAGAGTATGAATCTGAGGGGAATATGTTCAATAAAAACATAACTGATCCTCCTATATCTTTTTTTCTTTGTACCCAAAGGCAGGAACTTTTCAGCACCCCCTCATATATTATATAAACCAAATACTTCCAAGTTATTCAGCGAATAAATGCACCATTAAAAACTCATAAACCAGAATGCGTATTGCACATACTGTTAGTTGTTAACCGCGAATTAACTATATTAATATAAAAACCCCAGAATTAAAACTTCATGGAAGCTTTATTATTGGTATATGACCTGAATATTAACAGATACAGACTATAATACATTTCAAATTTTGGGGGAGGTGTAAGTTGATGGCATCTAATCCAATGTTCAACTGGTTCTTATTTTATTGATCCCTGAAAGGATGAAAGGCAAAGTCAACCTCAGCTGAATTTGAACTAAGAACGTAAAGATGGATGAAGATGAAATGTCGCTAAATATTTTGACTGATGTGCTAACGTTTCTGCCAAGTTGCAGCCTTGACTGTATAATATCTTGTCTTCAAATTTTGGCACAAGGCCAGTACTTTCGGGGAAGAGGGTAAGTCGATTAAGTTGACCTCAGTGGAATTTGAACGGACGAAATGGTGCAAAGCATTTTGCCTGGCCTGCTAACGATTCTGCCTGCTCACTGACCAACACTACAAATATTGATATGTCCCTGACAGCATAGTTGTGATTAGAAACTTAACCACTAGGCACTCGGTCAGACACCATGGGTAAACTAATGATATGGTTTTCTTGAATGTTCTTATCCACTACAAAAAAAACGTTTTGGCAATCCATTAATCGTGTTGAAGGCGGCCTACTGACTTGCATCTCCACTCTTGCCATTTAGACGGTTCCGGACATTTGTGCAGACTACTTCAGATTCTCGGATAAACCGAATTCACACAATGTCTCATAAGTAACTTCTATGGATGTGGCGCAGTTTTTCTCCGTATCCATGTTGACCTGAACAAAAAAAAAAAAAAAAAAAAGCGCAATAAGTGTAAAACAACATGTAGTAAACGAATATGGAAAAAAAAAAAAAAAATTGCGCGCTGGCGAACGTGAGTGGGGGAGACGACTCAGAAAATTCACATCGGGAATGTTTCGAGTCCTCTTACCACTTCCCCGTTCTTCGGCACAATTTTTTTTTTACCTCATATTCGTTTACTACACATTATTTTACACCTATTACACTATTTTTTTTTTTTTTTCCATTTTTGTGACCGGGTGTTAACGTTGAGTTTTCGGATCCTGTGAGATTGATCGCGTGAATTTTCCCAGTTCTCTCCCCCGTTCGCCAGCGCGCATTTTTAATTTTTTATTTTCATATTTCTTCACTACATGTTTTACATCTATTACACTATTTTTTTTTTTTTTTCATTTTTGTGACCGGGTGTCGAAGTGGGGTTACTGGATCGTGTGAATTATCCGAGTCCGCAATTCACCCACCCCCATCACAAAAATTGAAATAAAAAAGTGTACTAGATGTAAAATAATGTGTAGTAAACGAATACGAAGAAAAAAAATTTCGACGACGAATGGAGAAGTGGTGAGAGGACTCGGAACATTCCCAATGTGAATTTTCCGAGTCGTCTTCCCCCCTCCCGTTCGCCATATTTGTTTACTACATGTTGTTTTACACCTATTGCACTATTTAAAAAATTTTTTTTTGCTCGGGTCAAACACTGGAGTTTAACCTAATCTTGTTCATTGTAATTCACCAACACTAAATACCATTATGCCTGACAATATATACTACAGTTAAACATTCGCGAGTGTGCTTCAGTTATACTACACACAACTTTCCTCCAACAAAAAAGGCCCTGCAACGAGACATTCTACTACAACTGGAGCCAAAAGCAAACATACCTCGCGACAACAATATTCCAGAAGTGACAATTAAACAGATTTTTAATCTAGCAATGACAATTTATCAGCTACGATATTCTTGTGATCCCTAAAACTAATCATAAAACGCCACTATATGTAATTTTTTAGTTTGTTAACATTGTCAAACAGTGTAAATGATAAAGAAGTAAAACTGTTTGGAATATCTTGAAATTAAATGATTTGAATATTCGAGGTATATATTTGTTGTTGTTAGGAGATTTAATAGCTTTACGAAGTAATAGTCCACCACACAAAAATGTATTTACGTATGTGTAAGTAAAAGAGTCATAATCATAAGACCAAATGTTAGCATATAATAGCCTATTCAAAAGTGTTGCAAAAACTAGAAATACCAGTTTTCAATAGAAGTCACTTAATTGGTGGTATATTCAAATAGAGAGTAATAAAAGATTGAGGGTCGTTTCAACATGGATTTATACTGGATCAAGATAGGATAGACTACGCATCAAATTCCTCTTTTAAAAAGCATACTTCTCTAAAGTTGAATAAAAAATATGTAATGTAACTGTGGTGTAAAGGAAGAAAAATGACAGAAGCGAAGAGAGAATTACGGTAGTCTTACCTGTCGGTCGGGAGAAAGGGTCACTTTCAACATCCACGTGCTGTCACGATCTCCAAGGTTCACTCCACGTCCATATGCGCTATCCGATGCTCTATCTTCTCGCATGTCCGCTCTGATGTGCTTTTCGCCGCTGACTGACCTTCGTGCTTCACTGAATGCCGCATGTCCACCGCGGTACTTCCAGTGGGATCCACAGGCCCCACTTCCGACAGGACATGCCTATTCCCTTACTTCCGATCCTTCCCTGCAACACAACCTGGCTAATAACACCACACGCCCCCCTGATCTGAAGATCATTCAACCAACCTGCCCACGCCCTCTTCTCAACTCTGACCACACACCTTAACTTGTCTCGTAATCAGCCAACCAGCGAAGAAGGCACCGTTCTCTCTGTGACCGCCGTGGGACTTCAGGACTGGTCTCAGTTCTTGGCATGTTCCTGCCGGTTTCGTCCTTTTGTCCATTACTATTGGCCCTATCCTCCATCGCAGTGATGACCCTGCGCACATCCAAAACATATCGCGGCGTGCCATCTACGGATACGTTGTTCCTCGAATTCACAGAGGTTATTGTACCCTTTTCCCACTGTGATGTGCACCGCGCATTTGGGGGCTTAACCCAGACTTCTCCGACCTGCTCCTTCTCTTCTGCGGGACGCGGCGATGCAGTACATGGATACCTCCACTCGTACTTGAATATTGCTCTGTGTGGCACTGACTCCTCAGCCTGTCCCGTCCTGGACGACATATTATACCAAAAAACGGCCTCGACCGGTGAGATGTGGCCCCTTTCTGCTATGGTCTTGATGGAACGATGATGCCTCTCCACAACCCCATTGCCACTTGGCTGGTATGCCATCCTGAAGAAACGACTGACATGCCACCTGTCGAGCATTTCCCCCAGCACCTCCGAGCGAAACGCAGTGCCATTGTCCACAAGCAGCTCATCCACTTGGCCTCGTTCTAGGAATACCTCATTCATTATTCTTGTGATTTCCTCCTCGGTCCCCGTCTTCATCTCCCTCTATATGGCCAACCACCCCGGTCCGCAGTCGACCATCGAGAGGTATGTTCCCTGCCGGTCATGCATCACGTCCACTGCCAGTTGTTTCCAGCTGAGTTCCATTGGAGTGCTTCCTGCCTCATGCACACTCGGAGCGGGGTCAATGAACTGGTACCTGTCGCAGCTCCCAACTACTCTTTGCACACTCTGCCTGGCCACACCAGTCAACTTTCCTGGCTAGGAACAGGGTCCTGTCCACCCCCATGTGATGCATGGTATGCAATCTCCTCAGCTCCGAATCATTCAGTCGACACACCGCAGCCACTCCTTGCTCCAGATCCTCTGGCACCTGCAACCAGGCTTTCTTTACTCTGGTCAGGACGTTGATGTGGTTGCAGTCGTCCTTCTTCCTAAGCCAGGCCGCATCCTCCACCACGACACCTCTCGTCGTTATTCTGCTGGCATCACACCACATGAACCCCTTCTTCAATTTGGGCACATACCAGTTCCCTCTTACTGGGTCCTCCGCAGTCACCCTCTCCAAGACTTCTTGCATCATGGCGGTTGTCTAAACTTAGCTAGTTACTAAATCTAAGAGACTCAGAACAAATGGTTCACTTGAGGGTGCACCACCATCTGTTATTAATGATGGCGCCACATAATGCCCTCTGTACCAGGTACTGTACTTACCCAGGTACTGTACTTACCTGTACGTCCAAGTTTTTTTTTCTGAATAATGCCACCACGCCCTCGCCTCCCCGTCAACTAGGAGAAATAAATTTCTTATGGCCATTTCGAAGAGGTGATAACGCCTGTGGCCCGTTCAACTTGGACTCAGTCACTACACATATGTCAATTTCTAGTTAACTGAGGTCGTCCAGGAGACAAGTTTGCTTCCATTTCGACTCCAGGCCACGAACATTTATACAACATAACTTAATCTCCATGAGAAAAATAAACTTACATTTTAAGTTTGGGGAGGGATTGCACGAATTCGCCAACCTCCCCAACCTTTTCTTTCTGAGGTGTAGCTGCTGGTGTAGCCGCTGGGCAAAGCACAAGTCCTTTGTTGGCCATTTTTTGGCTAACATCTTGTATGTCCTGCGAGTATTTCATTTTAAATTGTTTGAATAGGTCTGCTTCTATCCTTGCCAACTGTATATTTGGTGGCATACTTTGTATTGGTTGAAGAATATACGATTTATGATGCGCAGTTAATATTCTCGCTAGAAACTCATTTTTCTCATTGTAATTCACAATCCTTTCTCCTGGTGCTTTTTTAGGGATGGGGTTGGTGTCGGGTTTCGACTTGGGGGTGGATTGGGGAGTTTTTCTCTGTGTGTTTGCGTTTTATGTAGATGTTTTCTTTGTCAGGGGAGGGGAATCTGGGGCATGGGTGTTTTCTTTTATGTGAAGTCACTGTGGTAAATTCCATTTCCTCTTCGGCTTCCATCTGTTGTGTGTTTTCTACGTTTTGCTTATTCCTTTCTTCCGCTTTTTCTGTGACGCTTTCCGTCGCTTTATTACTACTTTCCTTTTGGGGAGGGACTTCAGCCTTTTTCTGTTGTTTTTTTTTCGCAGTCCGAGCGGACGTGCCTTTTTCTCCGCATTTAATATATCTGGGTCTACGTCCCTCGACTGATATTCTATCGCTCAGGCCCTCCTCTATAAAAATGCGGTCTGGCCTCGATTCAAACAAGTCATTTGAGGCTTGAATCACCATCTCAAGTGTTTGACCTTTCCAGTTTAGAGCCTCTCTGTTTTTCATCCGGAGTATTGTTATCTCCTCCTCTGCGTCGTAAATTACGGCCGCTGCCATCCCTGTTACGTCGTAACCAGCTGGTATTTCCTCTATAGTTATTTTTGTTGTTCTCCTGCCTAGGTAGGTCAGGAGCAAAATTATTACTTCCGCCAAGGAAGGAGGTTATGTTTTCATCGGCGTTGGTTTGTCCATCTGTCCGTCTATGTGCAAAATAACTCAAAAAGTTGTAAACGGTATTTGATGAAACTTGCAGGAAAAGTTGGTAATGACACAAGGAACAGATGATGAAATTTCGGTAGTGATCTGGGAATCTTTATAGATTCTTGAAGGATTTTTCATTTGTTATGTTTACTTTACATGAAGTATTACAATGTTACGTTCTTTGATTATCTCCCTTGAAAACACGTTCATCGTTTCCACATAACCTATGGTGGCGTTGCTGTTTCCAAAGTTTATTTTCGTTTCACTATTAGTAATTTTACTCGCGTATCTATTTAAAATGAGCTGCTTGGCGGAGGTCTGCAGAGGATGACATGACGAGCCTTGACTGTCGGGATCGACTCAAAAAAGCTCAGGCTTTGCTCCCTCCACCACCGCTGTGAGCTCTATATCATCTGTATGTTGTGGTAAATATTCCATCAACATTACCCATCTTTAAAGTTCGTCCGAGGCTTGGCCCCCGTGCCATCCGTCCACTACAGAAATGTTCGTGTCGTATCACAACACTATAACAGAACTATTTCACCTCAATTGGTCCTGCTCTCTTCAACATCATGCCAGACACACATAAAGGAGGAAAGTAACTTCAAGGCATTCAAACGATCCCTTGATGATTACCCCCAACAAATACCAGATAAACCACCCACATATGTCTCTGAAAACAATAACCCTCTGCTTGAATGGGCTACGGTTCCCTAGAGCTGACTGTGTATCTCTTCCATGTGGTTCTATTAAATTAGACATGGACTGAGTCAACTTCGGCCGAAACTTATCTAAGTAATCTAATCTATGCTGTAACCTTTTAATCAAAGCATGGCAACGTAGGTAGAGGCTGATATCTTAACATTTCTGATGGTCTTAAGTATAAAAAAAATTGTTAAAGATTTATAGGAAAGTTGGTAGTCCAGTGGGTTATACATCTTTAGATTGTATACCTGACTTTCTACTATAAAATTAAAGAAATAGACGGAACGCTGAACTCCAGACTAAACAACTTAAACAACTTTTATTTAGGTGGTAAAACATACATATCTTTAGTTATACATCTTTAGAGGTGAGAATAACGATCTGTCGAGTATAAGACCGAAAGATGTAGAGACAGCTTTAAACACACGTCCAGGCTCAATCGCTGGCCAGCGAGAAAGAGAATGAATTGAGCGGGAAACGCTTGCTTGTTTAATTCTACGCATGCGCAGGCGTTACAACAGAGCTCCCTCGCCAGGATAGCCACTGAAAAACCACCCACAAGATGTGGTACAAACACACACAAAGAAAATTCAAAGAAATGAAATGTACACTTGTGAAATACATGCATGCAACGTATAAATGAAATGACAAAACAACCATGATGACAACTGTCCAGGAAACTGGAATCACGCGATGTAAAAGTCTGAGAGTTTGTTTTCCCTGAAAGGAAAGAATATGTATGAGTGCACAAGTGTGTGTGTGAGAAAAAAACACAGAACAAGTGAAAGTGTCTGTAGTATAGACTGCGAAAAATCCCAAAACACCGAGATAGAGTACATTGATGAAGACGTCGGCGCAGGAACTGCTATAGCTGTGTTCTGTATGTGTGGTGGTAATGATGTTGTCAGTGGTAATGATTCCTGTCTGTTTTTCGTGAGTGGAAAAAATCCACTCTAACAGAGACGAGAATAAAAACCGCTCTTGTTGAGTCGTGTTGACTATGGTTGGAGATGTTGGTAATGAGTCAGTCTCCATGGCCGTATTTGTTCTTTAGTCGAGGTTCACCAGTTATAAGTTGGTAATCCGTAGTTCATGCTGCGTTTTTTCTTCGTCGGGGTCACCACTTTAGTAGAAAGTGGGTTATACATCTTTAGATTGTATACCTGACTTTCTACTATAAAATTAAAGAAATAGACGGAACGCTGAACTCCAGACTAAACAACTCAAACAACATTTATTTAGGTGGTAAAACATACATATCTTTAGTCATACATCTTTAGAGGTGAGAATAACGAGCTGTCGAGGTATAAGACCGAAAGATGTAGAGACAGCTTTAAACACACGTCCATGCTCAATCGCTGGCCAGCGAGAAAGAGAATGAATTGAGCGGGAAACGCTTGCTTGTTTAATTCTACGCATGCGTAAGACTACGCATGCGCAGGCGTTACTACAGATTTATATAGAACTACATTCAGAGTATGTCTATAAGCTATTGTGTTTAGACCTGGTTTCTATCCTCAAACTGTTCCGTTTTGTAGATGCAATTTTTTTTTTAATAAAGCACTCCGAAATTAGAAAAATCAAAAATCTGCAACAGTCTCGGTCCCATGAGTATCGGATAATGGATTTTCAACTGTGTATAGAAACTGATTGTGGTGATCGTAGTTTTGACGGTGACTGTGGTGAAAGCAGAGACAGTGTTGATGACAATGGTCGAGATAAGTATTGAAGGAGGTTATGTTTTTGCCGGCGTTGGTTTGGGAAATTGGGCGATTTTCAGCATGCGTGTATATGGGTGGAAATGAGCTGCTTGGCGGAGGTCTGCGCTCTCCAAGTGCTTTTCTAGTTTATTAATGTTTTAGAGTAGTAGTAGATATTTCCTTTGCTGTTTCAGCGTTCTCGAATTGCGCCTCAACAGTGGCGCTTCTTGCTCCTTGACCGACATAGGTAATTTTTCCCCAAATGGGGGCGAGGCACTGGACGCTGGTCCGTCGCCGGATTATTCACTTCTGCCAGCTGAGAGGACTGGAACAACGTGAAATAAACTGTTTTGATCAAAACACGATGCATCACCCAGTCCCAGAATCGAAAGCACAATCTTACGATAATGAGTGCAAGACCCTAAACACTACACCACGCATCTCCACACCAAGCTATCCAGTGAACTTAAGTGAGCGTTCTTTTAATGAGAAAGTACAACATATTCCGAAGAATGCAACTTTTTTGTTCCATCCAATGAATGAAGGTGTGATAACTATGAGAACTTATGAAAGCAATTCAGAGGAAGGATAAACCTACACTTAGAGACTTCTGGGATTATTGGGGCACTGGGATATGTAACACGCTGCCTAAATACCAATCTTGAGAAAATGGGCTTCTCAAAACCAAAAGGAGAAAGCTGATTCGAAAGCTGATATATAAATCTACACATATACATACATACAAAAATACCCTTCTGATATTGAAATTCCAATAAAAGAGCTTTGGATCTAGATTAGAAGCCAGCTCTTTCTCTATTGGCAAGAAATCTTGAAGGAAAACTGAATAATGACATACGTACATATGTATCTACGAACGTCGTTATATGTACACACACACACACACACACACGACAGTCATTGCGTACATTAAACCAAACATAATCGCACAAAAGGGCATTCAACTGCTGCAATAAAGAATAACAATTTTCTATAGAAGTAATTTCATTGGTGATAGAAATATAAAGAGACAGCAATAATAACCCGAGGGACGACTCAGCATTAGTCTTAACTGGATCAAGATAAAATAAGGTAAGCAACAAAGTCTTGTCTTAAAAAAACACTTCTAAACTTGCAACAGAAAACATTATCTAATTAAGATTTTGTTCTTGTGCTGGTGGTTATTAAATTCCAGCTCCATCTTTATCTAACAAAGTTATGATACAAGACGTTTCATCCATTATCATTTTTTACGTCTTTTATTTCAAAGACATCGTAGCCATGATCACAATATTAAATGTCTTTTATCTGTTGTTGTTGTTGCTACTGCTGCTTCTGTTTAACTTGAAATCTACCCTGACTAAGCAAAATTAGGATAAAATGCGCTCCAACCGTAACTATCACGTCATTTATTTAGATAGTGTGTCTAGAATCATATTATCCAAAGAATCCACCATAGCGGAATTCTGGTTTAAGCATCCCATATAACCCATCATAACCTTTTAATTTTAGGGAATTTTCGGAAAATTTTTGCGAATTTGTGTTCCACACACAGGAATTAGTACGATTATGAAAAAAAAGAAGTTTTTAAGCCTATTCCTACCATAAATCTTAAAATTTCTATTCATTCGATTTGAAAAAAAAAATCAGTGTTTAAAATACAGACAGTTTGAATTTTCTTGCTTAGATCCCAACGATAGAGCACTCTTGGGTGCATCATCATTCTATTAAATGTGTTTATAAGAAAAATATTGAAAAATATTAATATATGTCAAAGTGACAAAGAAACAAGGAAAGTATCAGGTGGTCGTGGGATGTGCAAAAAAACAACAGCTAAATCGCCCTTAAATCACACACATGAATTCACGTGTGTAGAATTTAAATTTGCAAAATTTTCTGAAAACTTTAAAAAAGAAAAAAGTTATGCAGGGTTATATAGGGTGCTTAAACCCGAATTACCCCTTCAGCATAATTACAGAATTGTGCTTCATCGCAAGTTTGTTTCCTCAAATCTTTTTGAAAAATAGTTTGTTTTATTTTTAATGAAAGCTTCAACAAAAATCTCTCTGATGATGTAGATTACAACCATTTTGGAATTTAATGTAGAAAAAATTGGGGTTGGGCAGATATTTTATGCACCTCTGTTTCCTCATACGTTTTGATGATGTACATTATAATTACATTGAGGAAAAAAAAATACTTTTGAGAAATATACCATCGTTTGTCATCTAGAACTTCTTAAAGTAATATTTTTTAAAAATAACTTACCAAGCAGCCATACCAATAAATTTGCTTCTCATATATTTTCTTTTTTAATGATGCTGGCAATTTTCATTTCATTAAAAGATATATATACTATATTATATATTCTATTTGAATATGTATATTCATATATGAATATGAATATGTAAATGGATTTTTAATTTTTTTTTTAATTGTTATTTGTCACACCAACTCACAGCTCTTGTTTCACACATACGTGTATATATTTATCCGTCGAAACTACTCTGCTACTGCCTCCATCTTCCCCATCTCCTCCTCAATGATTCTTTCCCTCTCATCGTATGTGTGGCATTCTATTACTATTTGCCAGCAAACACTCATGCTGCAACTTTTGTGTTAACTCTTTCTGTATCTCTCTATTACTTTTTTTACTCTTATCACTATATGCTGTGAACTCTGACTGGAAAAGAATTAATCAACCAACCAGCCAACCAATGTTTATATATATTGGCTATAACACATACATACATGCATACATACATACATATATTGCAAAGATAATCTGGAACTCGACTGAGGAAAGAAAACTCCAAATGATCCGTCCTTGTTTTCTTCGTATCGTCAATCTGGATGTTTTGTTGTCCCCCTTTTTTGTATCACCTAACTGTCTGGATGTTTTGCGTCTTTGTCCCCTTTTGTATTTTATATATATATATATATATATATATATATATATATATATATATAAGTACGACCGTGCGAACTCAAAAAGGAGAAATGGTGACGGATGGAAAAACAGAGGACTCCTTTTATTTACACGTGTCACACGGTCGAACACAAAATTATATATATCAAAGATGATATACATGATATGTTATACGACGATAACATAGATGACCAGTAATGAAAGACCACAACCGTATTAGATGAATAACAGAGATATTTACTGTAGCGTTAAAGATGTATGTTTGTGTGTGAGTGTGAATGCGACATTAATCAAAGACAGGCCGTCATACAAAGAAAAGTGTGTATGTGAGTGATACATGTGTGTGAGTTATTACAGCAGATGGAAAGAGAGTCAATAACACGTGAGCAATTATACCAGTTCTTTAGTACACTATAGGAAAAGTTCTGTATGTGAAAGTGAGGAGGCTGAGTGTGGCAGAGCTGATCACTAGTTGTGATGTCGTGACATCGATGCCGGGCCGTGATTCTTGTTATACAGATGTTCGTCGTTCGTCGTTTGGCAGAGCTTATCACTAGTTGTGTTTTGGCTTCGATGCCAGGGCCTTGAGGACAGACGTTTATCGCAGGCTGAAATCTCTTGTCTGTTTATTATCGTGGAGAAGCTAAGTCACCTAACAGAATCGAAGAGAGAGATGTGTGCCGCGGTGGTTTAGTTTGGTGTACATAGAAAGTCGTGTTGACGCTGGTGGAGATTGATGCTTGGTAGTAATCGTGTTGGTCATGACGATGTTGCTGGATAGTAGTCGTAGACTCTTGTTGCTGATGTGGCGACGGCGGTGGTCATCGTTGGCTGGACGAAGCTGTTGAAGTGGTCGCTGGCTAATTGTTGCTGCTGCTGTCGTGTGGTACACGGAACAGATCTCAAAGAGAAACTGGACCGAGACAAATTTGTTGGGTATGAGTTGCTCTATTTAAGGAGTTAAGGGGGCTCCCAGAGGGTGATAGAAAAACACTATCACGTGACCTTATTAAGGGCTGTGATTGGTCAGTTTGCGTTCTGGCGGGAACGGTTCGAAGAAGTTGCCGATTCGAATAATGATCAGTCACGTGATGACAAGGAATGGGTTCTCTGCTACGCCCGCGTTTATTTATATTTAAATGAGAAGAATGGCGATAGCAGTTTTGTATCTAGTGACGATAGGTAGTTTCACTACATATATATATATATACATATATATGTATATATATATATATATATATATATATATATATATATATATATATATATATATATATATATATATATATATATATATATATATATATATATATATATATATATATATGTAGATAGATAGATATATATATGTAGGAGAATTCACGAAAAAACAGCAGACGAAGACAGGTGGGGCAAACAACAAATGAATGTATTAGTATAATGCTCGGGAATAGAGAATGTCTTTGACGTTTCGAGCCTACGCTCTTCAACAGAAAGGAACACCGAAAGAAATGAGGAGAGAAACAAGGAAAGAAAAAAATATAAAGAGACAGACGACAGCACATGGTAGTGTGTGCAGTGTGAGCTAGCAGTGACCTTCAAGAGGAAATATGCTGAGTGACATCTCTGTGTTTACTTCGCAAGTCATGAAATTATGAAATTAATGTTTTTGTGATCACGTGTATGTTGTAGTCTGCGATTTTGTCATGGACAGGAAGCTGGAACAAAGAGCCAACGCGAAATTTTGCACTAAACTTGCAAAGTCTGCTACAGAAACATCAAGCATTCTTTGGCAAGCTTACGGTGACAAAGCAATGGGTTGTATGCAATGTTTCGAGTGGTACAGGCACTTCAAACAGCACCACAGAGCTGCAGCCTAATTAAGAGCATGCTCATCATTTCCTTTTTGACATACGTGGTATTGTGCATCGTGAATTCATCCTCCAGGGCCAGACTATCAATCGAGAATTCTACTGTAACATTTTAAAGTGTTTGAGGGAGAACATTTGGTGAAAGCGACTGGATCTGTGGAGGGTGTAGGATTGAATTCTTCATGATGCCAATGTACCCTGTCATTGAGCTCTTCTCACTCATGAGTTACACACCAAAAACAACATAGTATTGCTTCTGCACCCACGGACTTCCATCTCTTTCCCAAGACTAAAATACAGCTCAAAAGTTGCCATTTTATGACTGTTGTTGAGATCCAGAGCAAATCGCAGAAGGTCCTCGACTCACTTACAGAAAATAACTTTCAGACCGAATTCCAAAAGTGGCAGAAATGCTGGACTGTTAGATATGTAATATGGACTGTTAGATATGTAATTCGTCTGACGTTCCGTGTGTCACTGTGGTTCGTCTGAGTTCATTGTTTCATTGTTGTTGTCTTGTGGGACTGTCGTAGTAAAATGTCATTGAAATATATATGGCGGACATGACTTTTGTTTATTCATAACGAACATTGGGTGAGTGCGTTCTTTGTATGTAATTGAATAATAAATGTAATAATTAAATTTGTATAACTCGTTGTGTTATCTTTGCGAGTCACCCGAGGGAAATACAACAGGTATGTTGCTGTGCAAGGTGACTAATTCGAATGCACTTGTGCTGGTGGCATGTGAAAAATCACTTGATTGAGGTCGTTGCTAGTGCCACTGGACTGGCTCCTGTGCAGGTGGCACGAAAAAAACACCATCTTGAGCGTGGCCGTTGCCAGTACTGCCTGACAGGCCTTCGTGCCGGTGGCACATAAAAGCACCCACTACACTCTTGGAGTGGTTGGTGTTAGGAAGGGCATCCAGCTGTAGAAACTCTGCCAGATCAGATTGGAGCCTGGTGTAGCCATCTGGTTTCACCAGTCCTCAGTCAAATCGTCCCACCCATGCTAGCATGGAAAGCGGACGTTAAACGATGATGAGGATGATGATGATGATGCTAAAACTTAGGTAAGTATGTTATTTTATATTAAATATAACTACACCTGGAGCTTTTTGATACCACCTCTAAACTACTTAGAGCATTACATTACAATTTGAAATTTACATGGTGTATATTTTTTAAGTATTAAACAAATAAATATTAAACAATAAAGAAAATATTTATGATTTACAGGTCCTTTGTGAAGCAGTTTGATAAAACCTGGTGCAGGATAAAAAAATATTCCAAAATTACTTGCTGGCTTTTGCAATGTTAAGGATGTTTGCTTTAGCAGTTCTGTTTGGGACATTGTTTCTAAATGTTTCTGCAAGTATTAATCTGCAAATGAAATATACTGAGCATGTACCAGATATAGCAAAATTTGAGGAAGAGGAACGTCCTCGTATGTTGTACTATGTTCTCTATACAGGTATGTCATTTTTTTCTCTTTTTTATTTTTTTTCTGCCTCTCTCTCTCTCTCTCTCTCTCTCTCTCTCTCTCTCTCTCTCTCTTTGTCACTTTTACTCATCAATACATTGCTCTTTGCTTATTTTTTTTCTGTGTAACTCTTCATTTCTCTCACTCTCTTTTCTTCTCTCTCTCTCTCCCTCTCTTTCTCTCTCTTTTCCTCTGTCTCTCTTCCTCTTTCTCCCTCTCTTCCTCTTTCTCCCTCTCTTTCCTCTCTGTCTATCTGTCTGCTTATCTATCTATCTATCTATCCATCTGTCTGTCTGTCTGTCTGTCTGTCTGTCTGTCTGTCTGTCTGTCTGTCCGTCCGTCCGTCCGTCCGTCCGTCCGTCCATCCAGGCACAAGCCAGCCCAAAGGTCGGAGTGGACTGCACCTGCCTACCATGGTTGCTATGGCATTGAGGTAGATCTGGCCATCCTTGTTAACAGACAAAACCTGGATTTAATACACTGGATGATGATGATGATGATGATCTGTAACTAAATATTTACCAAAATTGGTTTAGCATAGCTGAATAGTTTTTAATTTTCATTTTTTATTTCAATTCCAGATATTGAAACACAAAAGTTCTTGGTAAAATATGATTTGGCAGCAAATGTCTTACTGAAATACAATTTCAAAGTTGGCATTGTAAGTTTCAAGTTTGTTTATATTTTGGTGTAGTTAATTGTCAAATGATAGTCACACACACACATGCACACGCACGCACACACACGCACGCATGCGCGCACGCACACACACACACACACACACACACACACACACACAAGATATCAGATAACAGAGGTATTTCATTATGTATAAGAGCAATAAACATTACACTGCAGCTTTCTTCTTTGCCAAGCTGTCTTGAAACAATGTGGAAATGATACTTAAGCTGAATTAGTAACTTATTCAGAGACTTCCCATCGTGACATCAAAACTATCGGGTGTATCTTTACGGACCCACAGTTTGTTATCAAATTTTATGATAGATTTTCTGGCAGTCAACACGACTTTAATCTCTTCCCTGGTGAGACCAGCTTTGTTGTGAGCTAGCCAGAGTGCCTTATTAAGTACTATTGGGTTGATGGAGGAATAGAAACTGGAAATGTCAAACTGGATAAACTCTTGGTGCTCCTCTTATTAGTAATAGAACTAAACCAGTCAATGAATTGGACCATAAACTAAGCTTTAATTTTTTAACTAAGGTAGGAATATTTTTACTAAGTACACCGATGTCGGAGCTAGAAGGACACATAAGTCGTAAGGATAGGTTATTAAAAAAATTTTGTTTATGATCTTTTAATTCACGTATCGCTCTATATTTCTCCCTTATTAGTTTTCTGCTTATTTCTTTCCTTTACCCCTTCTCTTTCTATAGGCTACCTTTGACGTTACATCTTCTAACAGTTTAAAAAAAAAACTTAATAGCGTTCTGTTCATCATTATACACATTCATCACATTCTGTTAAAATGTCTTATTGATGAGTTTGGTTTCTTTCTTTCTTTCCCTGATGAGAAGATTACATTGTTTTACACCATTTTATTCATTGGAATAATACCAATGTTGTCTTTGAAACATATGTCGGAAGTAAAAGAATTTGAATAAGACGTGCGTTTAACTCCATTTATTTATTTATATATGTGTGTGTGTGTATATATATATATATATATATATATATATATATATATATATATATATATATATATTATATATATATATATTTATATATATTTATTTATATATATATATATATATATAAAAACAAATAGTAAATGAGTATATGCATATATACGTACAGGTATGTGCATACCGACATCTACCTGTATGTATAGGTGCATATCTGGGTACAGGACATTGCAAACAAACGTAGACGAGAACACACGAGCCACATAGAGAACATTCTCCTTCATCAGCCACCCACGTTTTAACACCGGCGTTTCAACGAGCTTGGGCAGGACGCATCGCTAAAACGGCTCGTCCCATGGATCGCAGATTAAATTTGTATACGCAAATTAAATCGAGCCATGGAGGAATGTAGTGGCGGACAAAAAATAAGACAGGAAAACAAACAGAAAAGGCTTTACGGCCAGACGAGAAAAATTATGTGTGTAAGAACGCGATGAGGCACGGACCCGAGAGGGACAAAGTGGTGCGTGCGTTGCTTGGCGAAAGCCAAGGAAGGAAAGGATTATTGACCGGAAGCATGTGACCATGCCGGTGTAAAGGGAAGAGAGAGAAACAGAGGGAGGAAGTAGAAGAATAGGTGAGCAACGAGAGGAAAAGAGAAAGAAAGGAAAAACGAGGGGGAAAAAGATACGTAGTAGTAACAGAGGAAGAACGAGAGGGGTAAAGCGAGATACGTAGTAGTACAGAGGAAGAACGAGGGGGGGAAGGAAAGAGAAAGAGATAGAGTAGCGTCGGAGGATATGAGTTACGAAAACTACTTACATTTGGAAGATGCTGCGTTCAATCATGTAAAAACAAGTAGTAAATGAGTATATGCATATATACGTACAGGTATGTGCATACCGACATCTACCTGTATGTATAGGTGCATATCTGGGTACAGGACATTGCAAACAAACGTAGACGAGAACACACGAGCCACATATATATATATATGTATATATATATATATATATATATATATATATATATATATTTATATATATATATATATATATATATATATATATATATATATATATATATACACAGTCTGTTAAAGTCTGTCATACCGGCCATGACGAAGGGAAATAGCCCTGAAACTCGAGTCGCCTTTATATATATATATTTATATTTATATATTTATATATTTGATCCTTTATATTGAACACTCAATATTTCATCTACATTCAATACTTTCTTTCATGGTGCCATCCATTTTTATTTTATTTTATTTTATATTGTATATTGTATATCATATTATATATTGTATATTCCCCACATTAGTTCTGCAGGAATATAAATAAAACATAAAAAACAGACAGTGTTGGAACTCTTTTAAGCAAAATAATATATATATACATATATATATATATATATATATTTATATACATATATATATATATATATATATATATATATATATATATATATATATATATATATATATATATATATATATATATATATATATATATATATTTATATACATATATATATATATATATATATATATATATATATATATATATATATATATATATATATATATATATATACGCATATATATATATACATACACACTCACACACACACACACACACACACACACATATATATATATATATATATATATATATATACATACACACACACACACTC
This sequence comes from Octopus bimaculoides, assembly GCF_046866305.1. Classification (NCBI taxonomy): domain Eukaryota; kingdom Metazoa; phylum Mollusca; class Cephalopoda; order Octopoda; family Octopodidae; genus Octopus; species Octopus bimaculoides. The sequence goes on from NC_142928.1 coordinate 91,194,996, forward strand.
TCTGATGAAGGGATAACCGTAATGTCCAAGAAACAGCTGTAAGACTATTTCATTATAAATGTCCTGAAAACTCCCCAAAGCCTTGAATTTGTTATCTCATTTGGCCTAATATATATATACATACATATATATGTATATATATATATATATATATATATATATATATATATATATATATATATATATATATATGCATGTCTGTATGCTTGTTCTTTATAGGTGGACTGTTCAAATATTCAAGCTGAAAAATGTCAAGATAACAAAGTTGATTATAATGTCTACATATACAAGTAAGTTTTTATTGTTTACTAAATTAGACATCATATTTTTAGCATTTTTTTTTTCCAGTTTGGAAAATTATATCTCACATATAACATACACACACATATAATATATATACATATATATATATATATATATATATATATATATATATATATATATATATATATATATATATATATATATTATATGTGTGTCTGCATGTCTTTACGTTTGTGTTTGTAACTTATCCTCAGCCCTTGACAACTAGTGTTAGTTTATTTACCTCCCTGTAACTTAATGGGTTGGCAAAAGGGACTGATAGAATAAGTAACACACTTATAAAAATAAGTGCTTGCTCAATTTGTTCAAGGTGATGCTCCAGCATGGCTGAAGTCCAATGACTAAAACAAGGAAGAGACAAAAAAAAATTTTTTTTTTTTCTTTGTAAGAATGGGTTAGGGTTAGGGTTAGGGTTAGGGAAGTAAAAAGAAATATTTAAAAAAATTCTTATTATTTCTTTATCATTTCTTTTCCTAAAAGTTCTAACTGAAGGGTAATAATCCACAAAATCATCAGAAATGTGGTAAACATTTCTGTAATTTTGACAATAAACCTTACAGAATATTTAGAAAATATAATCTGACTTCACTCCACTGGCCATTAGTATTCTTGTTTGTAATGAAGGTGACAATATGGTAGAATTGTTTGCATGCCATGCAAAATGCTTAGCAGCATATCATCCATCTTTACATTCTGAGTTCAAATTCTGCTGGGGTTGACTTTGCCTTTCATCCTTTTGGGGTGTCGATAAAATAAGTACCAGTTGTATACTGGGTCAATGTAATTGACTAACCCCAAAAATTACTGGCCTTGTGCCAAAATTTGAAACCAATATTCTTGTTTGTAACTATTTTTTTCTTTCAAATTTTGATACAAGAGAAGCAATTTTCGGGGTAGGAGATAAGAAATTTTACAATCCCTCACTCCTCTGTTCAGCTGGTACTTATTTTAAAGAGCCCCACTGAAAGGATGAAAGGCAAAGTCGACCTCAGCAGAATTTGAACTCAGAGCTTAAAGCTTTGAAAGAAATGCTGCTCACCATTTTGTCTGGCTCAATAACAATTCTGCCAGAGGTTGCTGCTTTATTCTTCTTTGTAATTCATCTTGAATTTTACAATTTCAGTGAAAATGAAGTTAAACTTGTACCAACAAGTGCTGTGTCAAACATGAACTCATTAGTTTCAGCTGGGCTGAAGTAAGTATCTCTAATTTTGACTGTGTCACAATCATCATCATCATCATCATTTAGCATCTGTTTTCCATACTGGCATGTTTCTCAACCTTTTTACCCTTGCGCAACCCTTAAAACAAATTACATGTCTCAAGGAACCCCTGCATGAAAAAATTATATATCATATCTTTCTCATATTTTTTTCATTGTAGATCATGTGGTAAATATCATACACACACACACACACACACACACACACACACACACACACACACATATAATCATACCCTCTCTCTTATTATAGGAGTCTTATTAAAGCCCTTTAATCTTGCAAGTTGCAAGGCAAACACACAAGTAATGGTGCCATAGAAAAAAAGCACTCAGTACACTCTGTAAAATGGGTGGCAAGCTGACACTACGAAGAGAGTCAAGCTGTAGAAACCATGCTTAAACAGAAATTGGAGCATCACATGGCCCTCCAACACATTAGACTTTTTTGAACAATCCAACACATACAAACATGGAGAGGGACATTAGACGATGATACCCACACACACAAATGTGTGCACCCCCCACACCATGTTCTAAAGCACCTACATTTATTTGATAACCAGCTCTTATTTTCTTAATGGACATAGGTGAGTGTGGCTGTGTAGTAATAAGTTTGCTTCCCAACCACATGGTCCTGGGTTCAGTCCAACTTTGACACCTTAGGCAAGGTTCTTCTACAATAGCCTTTGATCAACCAAAACCTTGTAATTGGATTTGGTAGATGGAAACTGAAAGAAACCCATCAAAAATATATGTATGTATCTGTGTGTGTGTGTGTGTGTGTGTATTTGTCCACCACTGTTTCACCATCAGTGTTAGTGTGTTTACATCCCTGTAACTTAGCAGTTCACCAAAATAAATTGATAGAATGAGTAACAGCCTTCAAAAAATAAATACTGGTATCGATATGGTCAACAAAACCTTTCAAGGTGGTGCTCCAGATGGCCACAGTCTAGTGACAAAAACAAATAAAAATAATAGATAAAAGACACCACACTTTCTTTCCATGAAACTGTCTGTTCTAATAATATTATGATATCATGTATTCATTTAACAATTAAACAATGATATATATATAATAAATAATAAAATATATAATTTTATTTTGACAGGATGCTACTGAAACAGAAATTGCATAAAATCAGTACCAGAGATGAACGTATCAACATTATTGTAAGATGTCAGTCCCTAAAAAATGTTGTTTTGGGATATTTCTTATATCCGGATTCAATTGGTCAGTTAATTCTCTTGTTTTTATTGCTTAGTTTATTCATTTCTTTTGTATTCTTAATGTTGCTTGAAACCACTTAGTAGAAGATTCTTACCCAGGGATTCACATAGTGGGACTGAACCTGAAACCACATGACTAAGAAACAAACTTCTTATCAATGCTGCTGCTAAAAATATAATATAGCTTCATACTCATAAACAGTGTCCCATTGTTTTTATTAAGGAAAGGACATACATTATATAATATAGTCCTAGGAGTAAGGAGTTAAAAAGACATGAATGACCATAGAATTGCACCTAGAAAGTTACCTTCTGAGGCACAAGTCTGAGCAAGGTTCTTTATGGGAGACCAGCAGTCACCCATGCATACCATCTGCCCCTCTCCACACCACTGATGTTGTCCGAGGGGAAAGCAAAGGCTGATTACAGCTTAGCACCTGTGACATCACTGAATGAACTGGAACAATGTGAAATAAAGTGTTTTGTTCAAGAATATGACATAGCTCAATCCAGGAATTGAACTCACAACCTCATGGCTGTAAGCTTGATACTCTAACCACTGAGCCATTGCATCTTCATGAAGACACAATATAGCCCTACATAACTCTAAAAAGATGAGATTGTCACAGTTGGAATGCCTTGGTAGAGGTTCAGTAGAGGATCAGCAACTGCTTCATTTTTCTGGTTTCCATGGTAATTCGAAAAGGTATTTCATGGTAATTCAAACAGACTAAAATTTCATAAATAAAATAGTGATCATGATTATTATCATCTCTCTTTCATAGAACAAAGAACATTTTTGGAAGCTGCATATCAAAATAATGGTACAGAAGAATTTATCTTGACAAACAATATACAAGTAGTCAGTGATCTGAAGTAAGTATAGGGCTATCATAGAAGTTGATATATTTTCAATTATTGATACATATATATATATATATATATATATATATATATATATATATATATATATATATATTACAATTAAAAGGGTAAAGGATTATCAATATATTAATTTATTAATAAATTAATAATTAATAATTTTTACCAAGCCCTATTCACTCCCGGATAGTAAACCACAGATTTTCTGCGGTACTGCCTGCGTCGTACATGGTAATTCTTGAGGGAAGATGATGGGCTGGCTCGCCTATGTAGATTTGGAGATACTTTCAAACTGTGTCGATTGCTATGATGGCGCTCGGTCATGCATGCACATTTGCCAGTATCGTCGAATGTGCAACTGGAATATCATACCGATGAGGTAATGAAGAGTTTTTCCTTCTAAACCAGAAACATGTATATGATTAACTATGACTAGTTTAGTTCGTTATTTTTCTTCTTGTTTTGCCTATGTGAGTTGCAGGTAATTGCCATCTGCTGGAGTCTCAGCAATTTAGCTGCTATTTCTGAACTTCAGTATGTGGTGAAGCAACCTGTTGCTGATCCCTTAATTTTGTGTATATATATATATATATATATATATATATTTTTTACACATCTTTGCCAGTGCCCCTGAACTGGCTCCCATGCAGGTGGCATGTAAAAGACACCATTTCGAGCGTGGCCCTTGCCAGTACCTCCTGACTGCCCTTTGTGCCGTTGGCATGTAAAAGCACCCACTACACTCTCTGAGTGGTTGGCGTTAGGAAGGGCATCCAGCTGTAGAAACTCTGCCAAATCAGATTGGAGCCTGGTGTAGCCATCTGGTTTCACCAGTTCTCAGTCAAATCGTCCATGGAAAGCGGACGTTAAACGATGACGACGATATACATACATATATATTTGTATGTATATATTGTCTTTGTAGAAGAGGCATGAAACAATGTTTTAATTGGCTCTAAAGTACACACTGAGTAAAACAAATTTGAGGCACTGCATTAAAATCATATATTCATAGAAAATTCAATGTAATAAAATTGCATAAAATTCATTTTTTATTTCTATATTATCTATTTATTATTATTATTATTATTTTTTTTTTTCAGGGAGTCATCTACTCAAAATAAAAGTAGACTTGTTTGGCTACTTCATTGTAAAACTTACAGCTTGAGGTCAGGATTGAAAATCAAAGGAGTTTGCTTTACTGAAATATTTCAACAAAATATTGATGTTCCTTCCATCTTAAAAGCAATCCAAAAGATGAACATTGCTGATAATGTAATAACATTTAGTTTCTTATAAGATTGTTTATGCTATGTGTATGTATTTGTGAGTGTGTATATGTGTGTGTGTTGTTGAACAACACATGGAAAAGCAATTCCATTAGTTTTCCCACAAAATTCATAGTGTACAAGACCCTGGTGGCTTTGATCCTTCTGTATGCGTGTGAGGGATGGACTCTTACAGCTGACATGGAGCAAAAAAATCCAGACATTTGAGCACAAGTGTTTCAGAAGGCTGCTACACATCTTGTACACAGAGCACAAAATGAACAACTTTGTCAGGCTTGAACCTAGAAAGTTACCCTCAGAGGGTAACTTTCTAGGTTCAATCCCATGGTCATTCATGACTGAAGCAGGTTTTTATTACCTTAATATATATTACTTCTCTCTCTCTCTCTCTCTATCTCTTGTTACTCGTCCTTCACCTCTCACCGTTACTACTACTACTATCTCTCTCTCTCTCTCTACCTCTCGTTGCTCACTTTTATTCTACTTCCTCCCTTCCTTTTCCCTCTGCTACTCTTTCTCTTCACACAGCCTTGGTCACGTGTGTGCGGCTGCTATTTCTTTTCGTTCTTGGAATCACCAAGCTCGCACGTACTTCTTTGCCCCTCCTGTACATGCTTCACAGCGTTCGAGACATACACACTTCACGTCTGGCTGTACAGCCTTTTTGTTTGTTTATTTCACCGTTTCGTTTTCCTGTCTTGTTTTCCGTCCGCCACTACCCTCCACGAAAACAATTTAATTTGTGTTCGTGGGAAGAACCATTTTAACGATGCGTACTGCCTTAATTCTTTGAAACGCCGGAGTTTTAATGGTGGCAGCTGATGAAGGGGATGTTTCTATGTGGCCTGCTTGTTTGTTGCACCTTGTTTACCATTTTTGTCCTTGTTCTTTTGCCACGTCATGTACCCAGTTATGTATCTATATGTACATGTGGATGAACGTATATACATACATGTACATATATATGCATATACTCATATATTGTTTGTATATATATATATATATATATATCTATATATATATATATATATACACACATATGTATATATATATATAAAAATCCCAATTGGTAGAGATGTCATATAAATTGCTTTGCAGCATTTGTTCTGATTCTTTGTGCTTTAAGATTAAATCTTGCTGAGGCCAACCTTGCCTTTAATTCTTTTGGTCTCAATGAATAAAATACTAGCCCTGTACTGAGGTCAATGCTGTACTTTCTTGAACTCTTTCTGTCTATCTTTCCTTCTAGAATAAATCAATTGTAGTCAGTCCTGGAGAGGGATGGGCTCTGACATCCCAAGACAAGCTGTATGTTATGATGACACCCACTACAATGCCATTAAGGAGTTGTGGTATGGCATATATATGTGTGTGTGTGTGTGTGTGTGTGTGTGTGTGTGTGTGTGTGTGATTATTTTTTATAATTTTGCTTTTGTATATCTGTTTATTTTCTTTATAAATACTTTCAGGCAATTGAGACTAAGTCAACAGAACATAAGGATTCTTCTCAAAGTGTAATGTCCTCACATGCTGATCGAAAATGTATGTAGCTCATTTATTTGTTTTCAAATGTGTTTTTGATACTAATGTGCTCAGAATAGTTTTCCACTTCAAGTAGTCTCTTATCATTATTGCAAGATTCTCTATAAACAGCTTCAAATATCATATTACATCCTACCAGCTTTAAAAACGAAGGACATGTTAGATACTATAGTCCTACATACAACTAAGAGATAGACAGTCCCTGGTTTGAATGTCTTTATCATAAGCCTGCTTGCTCAAGGTTGGCCTCAGGTTTAACATCAACAATAACAAATGTGTTGAGAATTAGAATGACACAAACTTGATCCTTGAGTGTGAAATTGTTTTAAATGATAGTATATTTATGTGATTGTTATTATTGTCACCGGTTTTATGTTGAAGCTAGCCAGATCTGACTTCTCACACCTACCTTACAATGTCATTTTAGAAATAAACAGTCACATCATCGCTGTCTCAAAGCAAAGAGATAATGCATGATTAAATCAAAACAGGGTCAACAACTAAGCATTACATTTGACAGAATAAGTTGAATGCTAATGGGCAATTCCTAGGCCATCTCTTATTGAGCAGATCTATAATCAAAGGCATTCCAGTTATGACCATCCTACCTTTCTTCAGATATAGTGTATTTAGTATGGCTGCAGCCAATATATACATTTCTGAGTGAGCAGGGTTGGATATGAGGGAAATGTTGTTGCTCTTTCTATCAGAAAATGTAAAATCAATATAAATACAATGGATTCCATCTTGCCCACACTCATCATGGTTCTCATCAAAGACTACAGGCATACCAAAATGAACTGGTTAAGAGAGGAAAATGCAATATTCCCATAATGTCACACTGCACTTTACACAATAACCTGTTGTAAATTAGAGTGCAATGTACACAGTTCCACTATACAAAAGCATACTATATACCCACATAGTACGTATGGGTCACACTTAAATGAAGTTGTACATTACCCAGAGAACAATGTACAATTTTTAGTTACACAGAAGCATAGTGCTTAGCTGTCACTAGCAAGATTTTAATTTAGATTACTTTAAAGCAGTAAATTTGTGTCATAGAACCAGTCTCATGTAGGTTGGTATTAAAAGGCTTAACCCTTTCAATACCAAACCGGCTGAAACCGCCTCTGGCTCTGTAGTACAAATGTTTTGTTTTCATAAGTTTTGGATTAAAATCTTCCACCAAACTTTAGTCACGATTTATGTTCTTACCCCTAACTTAATGATATCTAAGTTATTTTACTAAATTCTTTGTTATATTTAAAATTAATTGAAAGAAACACAGAGCATCTCAAAATAAATACGGTATCAAAAGGCTTAACCTGCCATCTCCATTGAATAGTAAAAGAATAAGATAAGTTGCAATAGTGAAAAACAACAGCAATAAAAGTTTTTATAATTCCTTAGATTAGACAATGGCCCAGTGGTTAGGGCAGCGAACTCATCGTCGGAGGATCGTGGTTTTGATTCCTAGACCGGGCATTGTGAGTGTTTATTGAGCGAAAACACCTAAAATTCCACGAGGCTCTGGCAGGGGGTGGTGGCGACCCCTGTTGTACTCTTTCACCTCAACTTTCTCTCACTCTTTCTTCCTGTTTCTTGAGTAATGCTGCGATGGACTGGCGTCCCGTCCAGCTAGGGAGGGAACACATACGCCATAGAAACAGGGAAACCGGGCCCATTTAAAAGGGTGCATAAATAAATAAAAAAGACAAAAGAAAGGAGTATTTTTCAAGCAGGAACATGATATAACACTGCTGATATGATATAAACCATGAATAATCCCATCTTATGGTTAATGAGAGGTAATGTATCTAATTTATGAGCAAAAATAAATGAATAGAATATTAATCTAGTGAACACAGTTGAAGCAATATTAAATAAAGATAGCCATTTATATACACTGTTGATAGTCAGTTACTGCAGTATTCATCCTCTCTCTCTTTCTCTCTCTTTCTGTATGTGTGTGTGTGTGCATGTGTGACTTTGTGTTTGTGCTTGTCCCCCATCATTGCTTGACGTCCTCATAACTTAGCAGTTTCACCTCAGAGACCAACAGAATAAGTACCAGGCTTTAAAAAATGTATTGCTTAGATCAATTAATTTCTCTGAAACCCTTCAAGGCAGTGCTCCAGCATGGCTGCAGTCCAATGACTGAAACAAGCAAAATATAAAAAAAATAAAGGATGTGTAGCGGTTGAGTAGAGATCATCTGAAGGTGCTAGATAGCAGTAGCTTGAGACATAACAGTTGCAATAGTGAAAAACAACAGCAATAAAGGAGTGGCTGTGTGGTAAGTAGCTTGCTTACCAACCACATGGTCCTGGGTTCAGTCCCACTGCGTGACACCTTGAGCAAGTGTCTTCTACTATAGCCTCCTTGGGCCGACCAAAGCCTTGTGAGTGGATTTGGTAGACGGAAACTGAAAGAAGCCCGTCATATATATGTATATATATATGTGTGTGTGTGTGTGTGTGTGTGTGTATATGTTTGTGTGTCTGTTTGTCTCCCCAACATCGCTTGACAACCGATGGTGGTGGTGTTTACGTCCCCGTAACTTAGCGGTTCGGCAAAAGAGACCAATAGAATAAGTACTGGGATTACAAAGAATAAGTCCTGGGGTCGATTTGCTCGACTAAAGGCAGTGCTCTAGCATGGCCGCAGTCAAATGACTGAAACAAGTAAAAGAGAGAGAGAGTATCAGTGTAATCCATTAACTCTTTTAATCAACACAATGGCTTCGATTGTTTTCATACCATTCTGTTATTTCTTCTTTGCCTTCAGATACTGTTGATCACGATGAAGTAAGAGAAGTTGTCTTTGGCTCCAGATATTATCACAGTAAACCATTTAAGATTACTTCACTCACTGAAGAAACCCTGCCTGAGATTGAAAATTCTTCAACGTATACATTGATAGTTTTTCTCTTCAAATGTAAATATACATATATATCATCATCATCATCATCCTCCTCATCATCATCATTATCGTCATCTTCATCTTCACCCCACCCCCATCACCACCACCACCATCATCATTGTCGTCATTGCTGCTGTTGCCATCATCCTTGTTGTCATGACGATCATCATCATAACCACCACCACTGCTGCTGCCGCCGGTGACACCGTCACCACCACCACCATTATCATCATCATAACCATCATCATCATTATTTAATGTCTGTTTTCTATGCTGGCATGGGTTGGATGATTTAACAGATTCAAACAACCTGGAATGTTAAAAATTCATCATTCATCACATTTAGATTAAGAAAGATATTAATAAATTTATATGTAAACATACATACACACACACACTCTCTCTCCCCCCCTCTCTCTCTCTCTCTCAACCCTTGTGTTTGGCTGGTACTTATATTATAAACCCCAAAATTATGAAATGCCAAGTCGACCTCAGTGGGATTTTAACTCAGAACATAAGAATGCACGAAATACTGCTCTGCATGCTAAGGATTCTGCCAGCTTGTTACTGTAAATAATATTGTAAAAGTTGATAGTTGTAATAGAGACATTAGTCTCTCTCTATCACCTTTCAACATAATTATATATTAAGGAACAGTAGAACAATTTAATAACATAATAAAAAAAGGTTTTATTTTTTTGATGATGCTTGGTTTTATAAATCCTGTGTCACTCAGCTTAGAAGCTGCTGGTTAAGTTGTAATTTGGTATTGGAAGGTTAAGGGCTTCCTTGATGCTTGCCAGAGGAGCAAATGGCTATCATATCGATAGCATCGTGGTGAAGAGTGCTTCGTTGAGGAGCGAGGTGTTGTCACGTCGAAGGTTTTTTGCTCAACTGCCTAAGAAAGTGAAACTCACTCTTTAAGTACAAGTTTTACTACGCATGCGCACTCGAGGGGCTTCCGGTGGTGAAGTCCCTTGCACATGCGCAGAATAGTACTTCCTCAATGGCGGCTATAATTTCGCGCCACTACAATATATAAATAGCGATCCAGTCTTCTTCATCCAGTGACATAAGTTTGTGTGGTTGATTTGATAGGGTAACAGACAACCTGTTGAGATTTCAGCTGTTCATTTCTTATCATTGGTTCTTTATTTTGTTTATAGCCAAGCTATAACTAGAGATTACTCAGTGATGTTGTTCATTGCTGCAGTCAGATAGCAGACCTTTTGTTACCAGCATAAACAAGTATATTATCCACCAACAAACATTCATAACTAGAATACTGTTTTAGTTACACAAGAGCAAAATCTTTACTCAACATTGCTTGTCATCTAAGAAACAAATAGATATTTATAAATGCTTTGGGAAAATATTGATTTGAATTAGAAAGCTACAATCAATCAGTAAATTAGTAATCAATAAATTAGCATTTCATAACTGATAACCTGTACTTTATTGTATCCATGGCTAAGACATGGATGAGACCTTGTTCACCTGTGAGTGCAGTTGTCACATACAGAAGTAGTTTGCCATTGTAACCAAAAATGCTGTGTGCAACTCCAACTGTACATGTAACACATAACTGAAAAATGGATGAACAGGTTTGCTCAAGATATGTTTCATCTTCCATGTATGCATACTGTAATTCAATATAATATATGGAACTCAACAATCTCATATAAATCTTATTTATATTTTGACAGATGAGCCAGTTGGTATAGCATTTGTACGTCTTCTGGAGCAATGGCAGTCTCAGTTTGGTGAAAACTACCCCACTCTTTCTTGTGCCATGGTCAACTGCTTACACTGGAATGAGGAATGCAATCGATACAACATTACGCACAGTCCAACAATCAAACTGCTTGGAAAACCACCTGGAAAAGATGGTCAAGACTTGATAATTGATTATACTGGAGTTCTAAATGCCAAAAGTGCCATGAAATTTTTATACCTGTAATTTTGTTGTTTTATATCTATTTTTTTCATTTTTTTTTTTCATGTTAAACTTAATGTATTTATATTTCTCAAAATGTAAACATTTTTCATGGTGCTAGATCAAGTGATTGTATAAAGGGAGGCAATTTCTAATCCCATGCACTCGGTTGTGCAGTAGGGATGAAACATATCAGACAGATAGATAAGAAGGGTTGTGTACCTTGCCCAAGAAGAGTTATGTACCTTGATACATCCAATGGCTGAATCTAATTTTATCAAAATATTGTCTTTATGATTAGTAAGCTTTAGTATTTTAGTGTCATGTATTTAAGTTTATAATCATTGTACTTTGTTTTAATAAATATGATACCCCTCCACAAACTACATTTCTTTTCCTCCAGGACAGGAGACCTTATCTATACTATTTATTTCCTCTACCAAAGTACTCCCAACAATTATTTTCTCTTCTCAATTGCAAATTACTGTCTGCACCATCTATTTATTTCTTTTTAGACTTACTCAGACTTCTAATCATATAACTTCAGCTTCTAGTGAAAGACAAATATCATATAGTTAACCAATGGTTTGTTGCAGGATTAAGGTTAAGGATAATATTTCACTTAGTGTGCCAGGATCTGCAACAAGTGAGCCATTTCCTTTAAACAAATTGCCCTATTTTGTAATGCAGTGAAATTGTTTCTTTTATTTTATTTTTTTTTTTTATCATAAATCATGGTTAGGAAATAATAATGATAAAGGCAATAGCACTCCATTTATAGTGATAGAGGAAAAGAAAAGAGAATATAATGGATGAACTGTTAGTTTCTGTCAAGCCGTCCAACCCATGCCAGCATGGAAAACAGACATTAAATGTTGATGATGATAATGATTGATGATGATATATATATATATGAACATGTACATATTTGCCTTTTTTTGTGTATAGAAATTGCACAAGCTTTCAACTATTAACGAAACTTGCTACTTCTAAAAAAACTTTGGAAAGATAACTGAAGCTGAGAAATCCAAAAAAGTCTTGTACACATATACATATAAATACACACACATATACACACACTGCTGAAATCCAATTTTTAAAATATATACATATCCACTTATTTAAATTTCAGTCATTCTGTGGAAGATGTAATCCAAGCAACTAAAGATGACGTCAATAATATTTTAAATGGATCATTTCAAAGTGCAATCAACCTAACATCCATGTGTATCCTTGGATTGTTTCCTGAACAAAGCACTGGTAAGATGTGATAAAATTTTTCTTTTTAATAATTACATCATCATCATCATCATTGTTGTTTAACGTCCGCTTTCCATGCTAGCATGGGTTGGACGATTTCACTGAGGATTGGCGAACCAGATGGCTGCACCAGGCTCCAATCTGATCTGGCAGAGTTTCCACAGCTGGATGCCTTTCCTAACGCCAACCACTCCGAGAGTGTAGTGAGTGCTTTTACGTGCCACTGGCACGAGGGCCAATCAGGCGGTACTGGCAACGGCCATGCTCAAAATGGTATTTTTTACATGCCACCTGCACAGGAGCCAGCCCAGCGGCACTGGCAATGACTTCACTCAAATATTTTTCACATGCCAGTAAAACGACGCTGGTAATGATCACGCTCAAATGATGCTACTTACGTGCCCCCGGCACAGAAACCAGACAGCTGCTCTGGCAATAATCACGCTCAGAGAATATGAATTTTATAAAACAACATGAATTCTATGAATGGATACCATATTTTCTAGCATACAAGTTGAATTCTTCAGATTAAAATTTACAGCTAAAAAAGTAATGTAGACATACACGTCAAATTCCATATGAAATGCAGCAGGAATTGGAAAGATAATGACAATGTTTGAATGTTTACACTACATGTTTACACTATATACTACACTGACTTGTATACCAGAAAATTCAATATAAATTTATCATAGTTCCAAAATAATTTGGAAGTTATAATTCTTGACAACCAAAGGATTTTCCTTCCAACTTAATTGGGTTTCATTTGGCTTAAAATGTTTTAGCAGAGACATACAACATGAAATTGAGAACCTACTAAAGCCAATGGGAGACAGGGATTCCTGATGTAGTATTATAAAATGCATCTTGGTTGTCATCACTTGAGGAAGAAGAAGAAATAACCACACAGTCTACCATTTATTACCAATAAAGATAGCAACTCACTAGACTTCTTATATGGTTTCCTTATTCTAGCTCCTAAACAGTTATTGCAGCCAACTCCATCACTACTTAGGTAACCTTGATAACATAATCTATATCAAACAAGCCACCTGAGCAATAGATTTCATTTTATGGCACTTGTGCCAGTGGCATGTGAAAAGACATTCGAGTGAGTTCGTTGCCAGTGCCGCTGGACTGGCTCCTGTGCAGGTGGCATGTAAAATACACCATTTCAAGCGTGGCCGTTGCCAGTACCTCCTGAATGGCCTTCGTGCCGGTGGCACGTAAAAGCACCCACTACACTCTCAGAGTGGTTGGCGTTGGGAAGGGCATCCAGCTGTAGAAACTCTGCCAAATCATATTGGAGCCTGGTGTAGCCATCTGGTTCACCAGTCCTCAGTTAAATCGTCCAACCCATGCTAGCATGGAAAGCGGACGTTAAACGATGATGATGATGAATATCCTTGATGCTAATTACTTTTGTACATTTAGCACATTTTGAAGTCTTTGTTCTCAGTCTTCTATTGGCTGGATATAAGTACTGTATTGACTTGTTACTTCATGGCAAATAGATTTCGTGATCTCTGTTAGTACTTTCACAGTTTCTTTATTAACCATTAGGTATTTGAGTTTTGACCACTTTTCAACATGTGGATGTTGTCCACATCTTTGCCAGGTTCTGTAAATAGAGCCAAGTTTACAGCATACAAAGTCATTTATTCCTGGAATCAATAAACTTACATGTTATAAACTTCTCTTAAATCATCATCATTATAAATATTGTTTTAATATCTAATATTCCATGATTGCATGGGTCATACAGAATTTATTTGGCAGTTTTTCTGTGGCTGGATGCATATGAATGTGTGCGTGTGTGTGTGTGCGTATGTGTGTGCGTGTGTGTGTGCGTGAATGTGTGCATGCTTGCTTGCATGCATGTATGTGTGCATGCATGCATGCGTGTGTTTATATATATATATATATATATATATATACACATACATATATATAGGTGTAGGCATGGCTGTGTGACAAGCAGCTGGCTTCCCAACCACATGGTTCCAGATTCAGTCCCACTGCTTGATACCTTGGGTAAGTGTCTTCTACTATAGCCTCAGGCTGACAAAAGCCTTGTGAGTAGATTTGGTAGATGGAAACTGAAAGAAACCCATCGTATAAGATGCATCAGATGTGGTGTGCAAGAGAGATGACTGCGTTGGTATGGTTATGTGATGTGTATAGACAAGGACAGCTGTGAGAAGAAGTGCTGAACGGTGGAGGGAACCTGTGGAAGAAGTAGATTCAGAAAGACATGGGACAAGGTGGTAGAGCATGATCTTTCAATGTTGGGCCTCATGTAGGTAATGACAAGTAACTGAGACCTTTAACAATATGCCGTGCTTGAGAAGATCCATCAAGTTGAGTGAGATGGTAGTCATGGTCGATGCCAGTGTCTCGTAACTGGTATGTAAAAAGCACCCTTCAAACGCTGGGAAATATGCTGTACTTGAGAAGACCTGTCAAGCCGAAGTGGGATCATCATAGCCGGTGTTATGTAACTGGCACCTGTGCCAGTAGCACACGTAAAAAGCACCCACTACACTCTTGGAGTGGTTGGCATTTGGAAGGGTATCTAACTGTAGAAACCAGGTCAAATCAGAATGGAACCTGGTGCAGCTCCCCAGCTTGGCAGTTTTCATTCAAACTGTCCAACCCATGCCATCATGGAAAACAGATGTTAAATGATGATGGTGATGATGATGATAATGATGATGATGATGAATGTATGTATTTATGTGTGTGTCAGTGTTTATATATGTACACATACACACATACACAATGACCATACGCATACACACACACATAATATACACATGACAGGCTTCTCCCAGTTTCTGTCTACAAAACTGCTCACAAGTCTTTGGTCCATCTAGGGCTATAGTAATGTGCTGTGCTGGGAGACTGAACCTAGAAGCGTAGATTTAGGGAGCAAACTTCCTCACCACACACTCATGTATTTGTTATTTGAACAAGGTAAAGGTTTATCGTGACTTCAAAGTTGCAACTCTGCTGCCTTTGTTGGACTGACAACTGTGGGGTAATTTTGAAGTCACTGTCAATGATTGCCTAATAAGAATAAGAGGGATGTGATTCTCGACTTAAATGTATTAAGTGATCCTTCAGTTAATGTTTAACTGTTTTTATATGAAAGACACATAAAAATAAACACACACACATGTATGTAAGGCGCAGGAGTGACTGTGTGGTAAGTAGCTTGCTTACCAACCACATGGTTCCGGGTTCAGTCCCACTGCGTGGCACCTTGGGCTAGTGTCTTTTACTATAGCCTCAGGCCGACCAAAACCTTGTGAGTGGATTTGGTAGATGGAAACTGAAAGAGCCTGTCGTATATATGTGTGTTTGTGTGTCTGTGTTTGTCCCCCCATCATTGCTTGACAACCAATGCTGGTGTGTTTACGTCTTCGTAACTTAGCAGTTCGGCAAAAAGAGACCGATAGAATAAGTACTAAGCTTACAAAGAATAAGTCCTGGGGTCGATTTTCTCAACTAAAGGCGGTGCTCCAGCATGGCCGCAGTCAAATGACTGAAACAAGTAAAAGAGTAAAAGAGAGTAAAGAGTACACACACACACACACACACACACAATAAACATTCACATGCACATACACGTATACACATACATGTGCATGGTGACATGCATACAAATTCAATGGCAGTTTTAGCTAAATGTATTTAAGTGATATGTTTATGAATCTGTTTTGCATGATTCATGATGTGAAACTGTGTGTTCAAGGTGATATTGTTATATTTCAGGGCTTTCATTTTTTTTTTAATAAATGAGTGAAGAATGAATAGTTAGTACATGTGTTTATTTGACAAAAAAAAAAACCATCCCAAAATATAACAATATTTAAGTGATAATTCTCTAAATTTCCATTTCTCATGTTTATATTTTATTGACAGAAATCAAAGAATTCTACAAAGTTGCCAAAGCAGAAAAAGGGACAGCATTGTTTATTCTACTCACTGGTTCTGATGCAGCTTATTTGTAAGATAAGCTACATTTTCTTTCTATGAATTAAGTCATTGTATGTTAGAATTATCAGGCCTTGGTCTTATCACTTTTATTTCTTTACTGCTGGAAGTTACTAAAACCTGTTCATTTGAAACTCAAGAAATCTTATCATACCATTCTCTCCTCCCATGTTTATGTATTTGTTTTGAAAGATTCTTGAAGTGAAACGGTTTGTTGAAACAGATATTTTTATACATGGGGATGGTCATCATTTGCCAATTTCCATTTTGTCTTTCCGTTAGAAAGACAAAATGGATATACAGGACAAAAGAAGACATATGGGACAGAAAGTTTTCGAAGAGGTCACAGAATGTACAACAAAAGAACTTAGACAAATAAACTAAAAACAGAAATAACAAGAGCACTCAGAGATCGCAAACCTTCACCAAGGCAACACCAACGTCCTCTCAACGAATAACCAGAGATAATTTTTAATATGAGAAAATCTGAAATAAACTCAGAAATGAGAATGCTAAAAATGAACCCAGCTGCTCTCAAAAATCAAGTAAAAAAGCAGAAAAATAAATCCAGAATCCTTGCCCAGTACTGGATCGATCCCAAAATCTAATCAGTTTATGCCAAGCATAAAGCCAAACATCCCTGAAAGCTTCATCTGAATCCATCCAGTGGTTCTTGAGATATCTTGTCCACGGACAAACTAACAAACAAACAAGCAAACATGACTGAAAACAATACCTCCTCCTTTGCTAAGGCAGAGGTAATAAAGCTAAAGTGAAGACCAAATAAATAGTGTGTATGCTTAATTAAGCAAAAGATGACCATCCCCAAGCATAACATTCTCTTTTCATCTTCCAGCATTTCTCTGGTTTTTGTAACAAACTCCATTTACATCATAATCAAGTCATCCTTTCTTTTCTTTTACTTAACTTGTTGGTATGAAAAACATTGAAAACCAGCTAATGTATTCAGCCTAGCTGACATACCATTTCTTTTTATTTCTTATTGTTTTAGAACTCTTTTGATTCTTATTTGCCTGACACTGCCCTTGGTGCTATGATAAAAATAAAAAAAACTTTTTGCTTAGAGTGATCTAAAATAATTTGTGTTCCAAACACCAATCCTTCATTATTTTCAAAATTGTTTACAACAAAGGCAGCATACTTCAACAGGAATATAATAACAAAAGGGATGATGCCTTAATCAGTGGTAGAAATGCAGTGTCCACACCACTTTCCAAGGCCCCTGTCATTGGCAGGAAAAGAGAAAATTATCGTTGGATCAAAGACCTGTACTGAAAATTAGAAAGACTATTATTGTTGTTGTTGTTATTGTTGCTGTCATCGTTGTCATTGCTACCACCAATAAAATAAAGTACCAGTCAACTACTCAGGTCAATGTAATTCATTTTCTCCCCATCCCTGCCAAAATTACAGACCTTGTACTAAAAATTAGAAAGTATTATTATTTAATAATGTTGTATAATATATATTTTAAGCTAGGATATGACTTTTAAGTCACTGACCCAGAATGGGAAGATCTGTAAACAGACCTCTGACTTGTTTTGGAGAATCTGTTGCAATTGCTTCCTCCAGAGTCATATCCCAATGATGATCATATTCATCAGAAAAAAAATCCCCAAAAATAATCACTGAATTTTGCAATTAATTTCAGTTTTTCCCAAAATTTATTTCCAAGTTATAAAAACTGTTATACAAAGAAATTTATCGCAAAAAATCACCAAAACCAATTGCAGTAATGAAAACTTGTGAATCCAAAATTTCAGGATTGCGGGTCCGGATTCAGATCAGAATGCTTTTAATTTACTCAAGGAGTCAGCCTGATTCCAAAATGGTATGATATGTTGGGCTACGGTCTCTAAGAGTAAAGTTGAAAAGGTGTGGACACACTGACATTTGCACTTATTATATTAAAAGATGAAATATTTATTCCATTTACTTGTTATTTATTGGCAGTGGCCATCTACAACAAGTGGCTGTACCTTCTGTGTTGACTCTCAAGTGGACAAACCAAGATCTGTCAATCAGCAAAATGGTTGACCAGTTTTCTGCACCAGCAATGACAACATTTGTGAAAAATTCTTATAAATCTCATTTTGTAAGTATTCTTTTTATTTCAGCTTCATTCTTTAATGATCGCAGTAGAATTCTATCCATTATCATCATTATTATCCATTTATTCAAGAGATTCTCAGTGTGGGTGGTACCATCCCCAAGGGGGCACTGGACATGTCGAAGGGGGCATTAGGCTTTAGGTTGTGGTAAGGTAACATAATTAACATACTAAATTTTACCTGTTGTAGTAATTATTTTATGCATAATAAAACTAGTGATGTTACATTTCGGGATGGTCATTTTGTTTTTCTTGCCAAATAAACACATGCACTATATATTTGTTCTTCACTCTATTATTATTCTTATTTTATCTTATGTCCAATGTCTGGAAATCTTTCATCACACATCAAGGACCTCTTCAGCAACTCTTCTATCTCACGAAACCAAATTAGTAATGGTTATAAAAATAAAGTGAGATCACATCAGGCACAGTAAAGTTATTAACTTTCAATGTATAAAGTAAATTTAAGTGGATGCTAGGCATAACGATTACTTAAAAGGTTGGTGAAGGGGAGGGGGCTACAAAATAAAAAAAAAAAAGGTTAAGAACCATTGATCTATCCAAATCTTACAGTAGATCACCAGCAAGTCATGTGACCAATTACCTATGCATTAGAGGCCAGTCCAAACTGACATAATCTATGTATTATTCATCTTCTCAAGACTGACTAGAGTTTTACATAACACCACTGCTACCACCTATCACTCTCTCTCCCTCCATATTATATTATTATTATTATTATTATTATTATTATTATTTTTATTACAACTATTATTATAATTATTATTATGAACATTAAGAAAAATTAAGTCAGTGAATTATATAAAAAAAACTGATTCAGATTTTTAATATCTAAAATATATTTCTGATGAATTTTCCAAATGTGAATTTAATAGTCTAATTCCATGTTTATCTTGCACCAAAAAATGTCTAATATATATTCAAAGCCTATTTTATATTTTGCAATTACATTTGTGACTAATCATTTTTTTGTCTCTTAACTCTTAGATGGAACTTTTTCCAGACATTTTGCCCAAACTCCTACAATCTGGGCAGCCACTTGTAATTCTGTTTATAAAATCTATGGAGGAAGATTCCTATTCAAATATTCAGCAGTTGTCTATGTCTAAGCTTGGTCAAGAAATGGTTTTCACTTGGATAAATGTGTAAGTATGCTATATTTCATCTTTTAATAACAACCACAAAATAGGCTTCATTATGGGCAGAGTGGACTTTTTAAATATATAACATTAGAAAGGGCATCCAGCTGTAGAAACCATGCCAAAACAGACATGGAGCCTGGGCAGCTCTTCAGCTGGCCAGCTCCTGTCAAACTGCCCTACCCATGCCAGCATGGATAATGGATGTTAAATGATAATGATGAATAAGAAGTTAAACCCTTTAACATTTAGGTTACTCTGTCGAATGTAATGCTTGTCTATTCACATTGCTTTGGATTAAGCATGATTTATCTCATAGCTTTGTGATTTTGATGATGTGATTAGAATGACATTGTAGGGTAGGTATGAGAGGCCGGTCAGAACATAAAACAGGTAGAATATTTGGGCTGGATATGGTTGGTCGTAGCCAGTTTGAAAATAAAACAAACAGAATATTTGGTCGGTTTGAACATAAAACAGATAGAATATTTGATTTGGATAAAGCCAGTTTGAATATAAAACAGATGGACTATATGGGCTGGATATAGCCAGTTTGAACATAAAACATGTAGAATATTGGAACCAGATATAGCCAGTTTGAAGAGAAAATAGGTAGGATATTTGGGCTGGATATGGCCAGTTTAAATACTAAATGGTTACTTCAGAATTCAGATAAAAATCCAAATCCTTGTATTTTCATCAGCCTCATTAAATTTCTCTTCTCTAATTAGAACTGCTCTCAACAATTTTGGAACTGAATTACTGGAAACATATTTTGAAAATCCATTTACACCAGCATTGTCTGTTGTGTATTTTTCAGAGGTATGTAGAAATTTCTTTCTGGTTTACACTTGTTTCTTCATACTACTACAGTGTTTGTATGTATTTTTTGATTTCAAATTTCTATTTAAATCTGTAATGATGTAATGATGATTATGATTTGTTTCAGTCATGTGACTGTGGTCATGCTGGGACACTACTTTGAAGGGTTTTGGCCAAACAAATCACTCTAGTACTTAATTTTTAAGTTTGGTACTTATTCTATTGGTCTCTTTTGTTAAACTAAGTTACAAAGATGAAAACGAACCAACACCATCAAACACACACACACGCACACAAAGGACTACCACACTTTCTGTCTACCAAATTCACTCACATGGCATTGATCAATCCAGCTCTAGATAAGAAGACACTTACTTGAGGTACCATGCAGTAGGACTGAACCTGCAACCATGTGGTTGCAAAGCAAGCTTCTTAACCACACAACTATGCCGGCACCTATATGCTAGTATAAGTAAAATAAAAGACTCCCTTCTGTCGTGAATGACCATGGGATTGCACCTTGAAAGTTACCCTCTGAGACACAAGTCTGGGCAAGGTTGTTTTAATGGAAGACCAGTAGTCGCCCATGCATACCAGCCAACATGCCACCAAGGTTATCTAAGGGAAAGGCAAAGGCTGATACAGCTAGGCACCAGTGATGTTGCAAATCGTTTCTTCAGCTGGGTGAACTGGAGCAGTGTGAAATAAAGTGTCTTGCTCAAGAACACAGCACACAGCCCAGTCTGGGAATTGAACTTACTGCCTCATGATTGTGAGCCTAACACTCTAACCACTGAGCCATGTATCTTCACAACATTAGTATAAGTAGAATGCTTTTAATTTTTTTTTAAATTACGTAAATTTGTTGGAGTTAATAATAAACACTAAGCAAAAATTAGGCACGATATGTGGATTTTTCTTTTGATTACCTCACTCCAATGAGGTAAAGAAGTCAATGATGTTTCTTCTACTTTGCATATGTGGCTAATAACAAAATCACTTGATTTGGTGATGATCCACTATCCCATAGCCTGTTGAAGTACCACTGAAACATCATAGTAAACTGAATTGAATCTACAGCAAGCTATTTTATCAGAGTCCTTATAATCTTTCCATGCTGAACCTACAGGAGTTGACTGCAGAAGAGAAAACCAGAGAAACAGAATGTTTTTTTTTTCTAACATAGCTCCTTTTCAGGTCTGAATCGTTATTAAATAACACAGATATGGTTGTGTAGTTAGGAGATTAAGTTCTTGATTACATGGTTTCAAGTTCAGTACAACAGCATGACACTTTATGCATGTGTCTTCTACTAAAGCCCTAGGCCAAATAAAGTCTTGAGAGCAAATTTAGAGGGAAACTAAAAGAAGCTTGCAGCATATATTTGTGCACATGCGCGTGTGTTTGTTTGTTCCCTTGTCTTGACACTGCTCAATAGTTGTAAATAAGTACCACTGTCATACAAGCAGTCTCCTTTGTTTTTATAATCTTCTGTGGAAACATGTTTGGCCTTGGAGATATATTATCTTGCTTGGAAATGAGAGGGAGTTGATGGCAAGAAGGGCATCAAGCTATAGAAAACCTGCCTCAAAGAATTTCACTTGACTCATGTAAGCATTGAAAAATAGACAGTAAAATGATGATGATGAAGATGGTAATGATGATGATGATGATGATGATAGTAATTCCTATTTATAGTTGGGACAGGACAGGTGGAGGGAATCATTGGGAAATTAGATGTCTTAACTATTCTCAAAGGAATGATAGTGATAGACAAAGAACAATGAAACATTTGGCTCCACTTAAACTATCAGCCCAGCTACCCATATTATCTACTTATTCTATGCCAATTCAATGAGAAAGGCTATACATCATGGCTTCATCTACTAGAAACAGCAGCAAAACTCCATCAAATAACTTTTTACCATCTTAAAAATAAATGGTCATATTAATTTTGAATACATTGTCCGGAAAAAAAGATGGAATGGTCATGGCTAAAATGTCTTTAACTATAGACCTGTTTGATCAGATCTGACCTGGGGTTATAAATAACTAATATATGAATGTAATCAACTGATATATGAAAATCTTAAAGAAAAATAATTTTATAGAGTATGGTATATAATTATGAAGGCCGTTACATAACAGTGGATCCTGTAAGAAAATGGTTTGATGAACTGAGAAACCGAAGACATTCCATGCAACCTTCTTGTAAGTATGAACAAATAAATGTTTATTTTTTTACTTAGATACAAGACTATAAAACATATAGAGAGGTATGAAATTAAGTTACATTCATGTCTTTCTCAAGAGCATTTATGACATAACTACTTTGTCCTCTATCAGAAATCAGAACTGTGTTGGGACCTCCACAAGCTGTCTTATTCTATTGTGCTTGTTAGTGAAACAAATAATTAAATATTGGTCCAATCCACTGTAAAGGGTAATGATCCCCTTTGGTTATGAATGACCATGGGATTGCAACAAGAAAGTTCCCCTCTGAGGCACAAGTCTGAACAAGATTGTTTATGGAAGACAAGCAGTCGCCCATGCATACCAGCCTCCCCTCTCTACACTACCAATGTTATCCAAGGGAAAGGCTGATACAACTTGACAGCAGTGACGTCACAACTCATTTCAAACAGCTCGATAAACTGGAGCAACATGGAATAAAGTATCTTGCTCAAGAACACAACACACAGCCCAGTCTGAGAACCAAACTCACTGTTTCCTGATTGTGAGTCTGACGCTCTAACCAGTCAGCCATGTGCCTTCACCTGTACCACTTCTCTTATACTTGTTGGTGTACAACACCACCTGTTGCAATCTGAAACATTACTGTTTTGTTAGTGCGAGAGTATATGTGTTAGTGTTCTGCATGTAGCCAGTGCAGGTGTTAGTACAAGGTTTAATAGTGTTCTGTCTTACAGAGTTTAGTTGTTTGTTGTCATGTCATGTCGTGACCTAGAACTGGTTCTCAACCAATTTTTGCTTATGGACACTCATGATTTTTATTTTCCTAAGGTGCACCCACAGCCATACAATATTTAAAAGAGCCTGTCATATATTCATAATTAAATATTATTAGGTATTCATTATCATCATCACCATCATTTAATGTCTGTTGTCCATGCTAGCATGGGCTGGCAAGCTGGGGAGCTGCACCAGACTCCAGTCTGTTTTGATATGGTTTCTACAGCTGGATGCCCTTCCTAATGCCAACCACTCCAAGAGTGTAATGGGTGCTTTTATGTGCCACTGGCATGGGTGCCATTTGTGTGACACTGGTGTCTGCCAGTTGTATAAAAAAATAGTTAGAATATTTTTATAATTAAATAATTAAAATATTTTGTGTATAGCAGAAGTATAACCAATTTATTGTACATAAATTTTAACAACAAAATCTTATATGGACCACAAGGGCCATATGGACACTGGGTGAGAACCACTGATCTAGGATAAATAACCTTGTGTGAAGAACAAAATATGAATGGTGAATAATATCCATTTACTGGGCTTGCAAAATCAATATGCAATCGGGCCAAGGTTCATATTTTGTAGTAGGTAGTTTCACTGCCAGCACACATCCTCTGACCAGGTTTTCAACTTCCTTGTCCATGCTTGGCCAGTATGTGAAACTTCACATCAATACTTTCATTCTAGAGATACCTGGGTGTCCCACATGGAACTCTTTTAGCATTCTCTTCTGTAATATCTATGATATGACCACTCTCTGAGCATACATTTGTACACCATCACATATAGAGTACATATTCACATCTTGGTGGTTCTATGCATCAGACCTTTCTTTATTTCCTTTTGTCAACCACAGTTTTCTTTTTGTCTCGTTAATAAATTTTTCATTTCTCTTTTCACTAAACATTTTGCACAAAATATCAACTGTGTTGGTGAAATTTGTCAGATGCTTTTTTTTCTCATGCTCTGCTGCTGCTAGTTTTTTAAAAACTAGATGCGTTTTCATTTCGTCTGTCCAATCTTGACATTCTTTTTCGAAAGTAAGCCTCGAAGATTACTATTTTCTCAGGATCATATTTGAGTTCAATTATGGAATTTGCTACATGATCAGGTGAAAATGTATTCTCTGGTTTGGTTATCAACTTCGTTAGTTGTAACATTTGCTGCTGCAATCCTTGTTGTTGTTTTTGCAACTCAAGTATCCCAGCTAACAAGCCTTCCATATTTTACAACTTTTGTTTCTTTTTTGTTGAGGTATTTAATTCTCCATGTGAATTAGTTTAAACTCTGTGTGAATGTTTTTTTTTCACTCAGTGTAAATTTGTTTTTCCTCATCACCACGGTTATAAAGCAGTCTTTTGCTACAGTTGTATCTGCCCTTTGACAGATATTGTTATATTCCGAAGTCGTCAACAGAATGTTTGTATCTGGCACTGTACGACTCCCGGTCATACAGTGTTATTATCCTGTAAAGGTTGGATCATTATAACATCCATTCAGTATCACAGTATAATTACTATATCAGCACAGAGACAACTATCAACAGTCTACATGTACTCTCGGCCTTCTTTTGATCTTTCTCTGTTGACCGGCCACTGGTTTATTTATAATGGCTGGCTACTACCACTTTTTACTGGGAGGGGTGTACAGTTTCACTATACAACAATGCTCTAACAATTCTGGTCTCTATTCTTGCAATTACAACTTAGGCAATGCATGTGTCTGTCTTTTAGATTTTTCATTTATTAGAAAAGATTTTAATTGTTTTCTTAATCAGATAAAATGCAACATGCTGAAATGGGATTACCAAGAAGAGAAAATACAAAATTTTTGAAGAGCAACCAATTTCAATTCACAGGTGAGTTAATCATTTATGAAGTAAGTGGCTTATGAGAGGAACAGTAGACAAGAAGGTGTTTTAGTTTTTTGATGTAGCTGTATGCATTATGCCTCATGAGTCATTGCCCAAGACCTTCCTGACAAGAAGTGTTGAGAGGAAGACAGCAAGAAGCTACCAAGAACATTTGTGGATTGACAACATCAAAGAATGGGTTGGTTGATTGTCAGAATGCAATACAATACAGAGGTTAACTGGAGAATCTTGGCAAGCTGACCTCTAGTCACAGGGAAGGGACCTACCTGGCTGGTTGATGCATCATGCAAAAATATCTGAAAACCTGTACTGATGTATTTATTTAGTGAATGATTCATCCAGCCCATATCAGCATCAAAAAGAAAATACTGAGTAAAAACAATAGTTATGTAAACACAGGCTCCTGTGCAGGTGACACGTAAAATACACCATTTTGAGCGTGGCCGTTGCCAATACCGCTTGACTGGCCTTCGTGCTGGTGGCATGTAAAAGCACCCACTACACTCTCAGAGTGGTTGGCGTTAGGAAGGGCATCCAGCTGTAGAAACTCTGCCAAATCAGATTGGAGCCTGGTGTAGCCATCTGGTTCACCAGTCCTCAGTCAAATCGTCCAACCCATGCTAGCATGGAAAGCGGACGTTAAACAATGATGATGATGATGCATACTTGTATATTCTTGTTGTTCTGAAATCATTTACAACTTTATCCCTTTAGAACTTAAAACTAGCCATATCAGGCTCAAACATTCTACTTTGTTTTATGTTCAAACTGGTTAGATTCAGCCTTTCACACCTACCCTACAATGTCATTCTAAAAACAAGCACACAATCAAAATCTTGAAGTTGCAAGATCATGCATGATTAAGTAAAAATAATGTGAATTAGTAAGAATTACATTTGATAGAGTAATCTGAATGTTAAAGGGCTAAAATACTGATAAAGCAAACAGCCTCTGAATAAAGGACAGAAGTCAACTTGATCAGAGCAGGCCCAGGGCTAAACAAATTACTAAGGAGAGATACGGTATACCACTCTGTGAGAGCACTCCATTACAAATAAGTATTTAATTTCTTAGATTCCACTGATGAAGGGAATTCTCTCATGGGAAAAACCTGCAACTGACTGTTGATTTACCAATAGTGGTGTGGTAGAGGTGAATTGTCTAATGAGCTTTAAGTATTTAACTGTTAACTTCCTCTAAAACTGCATAGATCAGTCAGTCCTGAAACAAGCAATATCACAAAAATCATACTAACTTTATTTACATTCATTTTGAAAGAAGGATCTCTATAAAGTAAAGAAGAAAACTCTAATCCCTTCTATTATTCATTTCTATTCTATAACAGAATTATTACTGGAGTGGGCCTTTGATTAAAACTGAAGGACTATCACAATAAGTGTGTGAATCTGGGAGGGAAATATGTTCAATAAAATTGTAATTAACTGATCCTGTATTTTCTTTTACCCAAAGCCAGGAACTTTTCAATACCCTGTTGTATTTTTTCTTTTCCTAGAATTCAAGTCAAAGGAATCAATATCACCATCATCAATGGGTTCCATTCCAAAGGAAGAACTCTGACCCCAGCAAGATAACTTTGAAGAATGGAATATTCAACTTACGAATAGAATAAAACAAAATATACAAATATTCTCATAGTATGAGAAAAGAAGTCATCTTATTTTTAAATCTTAATGATACACTAAATAAAAATCTTAGTTTTACTGTCAAACAACAAAATAATGATTAAAATTCTGATATAAAACTCTCAGTATAGTTCATTTTTCCTTTTTGTGATTCAAAACATCTCTGTCTGTTCAGATGTTGCTTTACATTGACACAGAATGCAATTAGCCTGCATCTTTATCACTTACACAGTTTCATCTTCACACCTATTGTCAGTTACCCCAGACCTTTGTCATCTCTTTGATGAGGTTCAGAGATCAGTCTTCACCACTTTGTCCCAAGTCTTCCTGCAAGCTCCCATCCACATTAAGTGATTAGCTTTTCTTCTTTATACAGCTGTCCACAAATCCACACCAGCACAGTCTTCTCTCTTGCACACTACAACTGATTCCAGTTATGTCCAGTTTTTCTCTCAGCGCACTTCTACTATGTTATTCAGGCACTTTTACATTTGGAGTTCAAATTCTGCCCAAAACAGATTTGCTCTTTCATCTTCTTTGGATTAATAGTAAAAAAAAAAAGTACAAGATTAATTGATAAAAGGACATGCTAGTTCATTAGCTCAACAAATACTGCAACAAAATTTATCTAACTTTAGCAATTTAGCCACTTCATAACACTTCGAAAAAAAAA
Organism: Octopus bimaculoides; assembly: GCF_046866305.1. Taxonomy (NCBI): domain Eukaryota; kingdom Metazoa; phylum Mollusca; class Cephalopoda; order Octopoda; family Octopodidae; genus Octopus; species Octopus bimaculoides. Next base: position 91,222,889 of record NC_142928.1, read on the forward strand.
AAAAAGAAGAAAACTTTGAGTTTCATAAATGAAAGAATTCTTTCTACATCTCATCTGTCATGACTGCTTTATTTCTTCACCAAGATATATTTTTTTTAATATTTTAGTAGATATATATAAATAAAATTTATAGATGTAATTTTTTTTAAATCAATTTTTAAAGGTCTCTTTTTGTCACAAATTCGGGCACTCATACATTATTGGAAGAAGTCTATTTTTTCTTTTTTCCATTTTTACTTCCTACAATTGGATGTTCTTCCAGTTGATAATTTCTCAAGAGTGAAAATAAGAACAGTGTCCTCTATCTTTTCCACTAAGAAGAAGGAGACAAGTTATGTAATGCTTCGGGATAAAAAAAAAAGTTTCTAAAATTACGAGCTCACAACCCTTTCCCTAGCAACCCACCTTATTGCTTGTCATCGTAAAATGCCAACTTTCTTGAAAGCATTGTCATTAACCTATTCAGGTTTAAATCAAAATATCAATGAAAATTTCATTAATGTTTTAGTAATAACAGGTAGTTTCACTAGACAAACATTTGCTGTACACCAACTGACATTTTTATGACACGAATTTTGTATTTTCTGCACTTTGAGGACATTTTTGCCAAATCAGTCTTTTTCTTCTTTATTATTATTATAACGTTCTAGTCTTTTAAAATCATATATGCTTCAGATTTAGTAATAGCAATTTTCAAATGCAACAAATAAAAAAAATATATATATTAAGCACGTAAAAGTACCCACTACATTCTCGGAGTGGTTGGCGTTAGGAAGGGCATCCAGCTGTCGAAACTCTGCCAGATCAGATTGGAGCCTGGTGCAGCCTTCTGGCTTGCCAGTCCTCAGTCAAATCGTCCAACCCATGCTAGCATGGAAAGCGGACGTTAAACGATGATGATGATGATGATAAGCATCTAGTATGCTATAATAAACCTATATTGCCAGTTGTAGTTGGCCAACATCCCTGGTTGTGGGCAGAAACTTTCTGTCTTTTGGAAATATGACTGCTTTGAAGCTATGGATCAATTTGTGCCGACATACAAGGGGTCAGCATGGTACAGTAGAACCCAAACTCCTCTAATGATTCCTAAACCATAATTTTCATTAGCTGTTCCTGTTGGATCAGTGAAATTAAGCCAAGATACAACTGTAGCACCCAGAGGTATGCATGTATATACATACATGCATGCATACAAACAAAGAAACAAACAAAACTATATTTACATTTATAAAGTCAAACATAAACCTACACATTCAGTAACATCCATACTAGCACACATGTGTGGGAAGAAGCTTGCTTTCCACCCACATGGTTCCAGGTTCAGTCCCACTGCGTGGCACCTTGGGCAAGTATCTTCTACTATAGCCTCGGACTGACCAAAGCCATGATAGTGGATTGGTAGACAGAAACTGAGAGAAGCCCATCGTGTGTGTGCGTGTGTATATATATATATATATATATATATATATATACACACATGTTCAATATATTGGTGTGTTTGTTCCCCTCATCCATTGTTTTACAACTGATGTTGGTGTGTTTATGTCCCTGTAACTTAGTGGTTCAGCAAAAAAGAACCAATAGAATAAGTACTGGGCTTACAGAGAATAAGTCCTGGGGTCAATTTGTTTGACTAAAACCCCTTAAGGTGGTGCTCCAGCATGGCTGCAGTGAAATGACTGAAGCAAGTAAAAGAATAAAAGTGTGTGTGCACGTGCGCATATATATATATATATATATATATATATATATACATATATCCTTGAAAGCGCATGGTTCAGTGGTTAAAGTGTCAAGCTCACAATCATGAGGTAGTGGCTTCGATTCCTGGACTGCGTTGTGTGTTGTTTTCTTCAGCTAGACACTTTATTTCACATTGTTCACTCAGCTGTAGAAACGAGTTGCGATGTCACTGGTGCTAAGCTGTATCGACCTTTGCCTTTCCCTTGGATAACATCGGTGGCGTGGAGAGGGGAGGCTGGTAGGCATAGACTGCTGGTCTTCCATAAACAACCTTGCTCAGATTTGTGCTTCAGAGGGTAACTTCTTAGGTGCAACCCCATGGTCATTAATAACTGAAGGGGTCTTTACCCTTATATATATATATATGTATATTTGCTGAGGCCTACTGGTCACGAAGACCAAATGGGCACCCAAAGCTGAAAGGGGAGAGCAACGTCTAACTGGTTGTTAACATAATATTGGCTAATAGCTCATTTTATAAAGGTAGACAAAATTCTGTAACAAATATACATAAAAACTTTCTGTTAAGTTGTGTTCGAAATAGCATTTTAATATTTTAATAAATATAAAAGTTATAGTTCTTTTACGAAAGCCATCTAAACTCACGATTACTGTAGAATTTAATAGAAACACATAGTGGGGTATTTTAGTTAGAAATATAGAAATGAAAGGGTTAAGTTACTTTTTTTTTTTTGGTAAGAGTTTAGGTTTGGGAAGAGGAAAAAAAGAAAATCTAAAACTGAAATCTATATTGTCAATAACAGGTAATTTTTCAATAGATAATTTCACTAAAATGTTAATTGTAGATAAAACATTTCAAGTGATACAAAATATACTGAGGAAGTGTCTTTACACATTAACTATTTTGTCTTACATTTTTTTTCTTCTGATGTTATTTTTTTCATACACATACAATTATTTTAATAACATATATACACAAGTGTGTGTATGTGTGTGAGAGAGAGAGAGAGAGAGAGAGAGAAAGAGAGAGAGAGAGAGAGAAAGAGATAGAGAGAGAGAGAGAGGAAGAGAAAAATATTTCTAAATCCCTCGTACAAGCCCACACTGGCAAAATTAGTTCATACATAAAGGTCTGGAGTTGGAAGGCCAGAGATGTCACACATGTTTATATACACGAGAAATACACTGTCAGACCAATAATCGCCCTGGATGCCTTCTTTGATAAAACTTACTCCCAACTGTCGTAGACGCTCTGATGCAAGCTCTCGACCGACAGGAGTATTTGGCAGCATGTCTGTGAATAGAAATAAACAAATAGATATATATTACACACACATACACAAACAGATGCAAAACAACACAGAAGTGAAATAGTCATGGAAATATAGTTTTGAAATTTCAGCTTTACAAACAGCTGGTAGTTGTTTGTCCTGCATTACTGCCAAGTCATTGCAGACTAAGGCTTTAGGTTTACAGGAGGCCTTAAGCCTAGCACCACAAATTATGAGACACTCAATTGTTCAGGACTGCCATAGCTGCTAAAGGTGGTGAGATGTTCTTCCTACTCTACAGTACTCAGAACAGCAGCACAAAAACCACATTTGGATAAGGATAAAGGCCCTTCCCAAGTCATACAGATGCATAGGGCTGGAAAGATGAAAGGCAAAGTCGACCCCAGCAGAATTTGAACTCAGAATGTAAAGACAGATGAAATGATGTTAAGCATTTTGCCTGGCGTGCTAACGATTCTGCCAGCTTGCTGCCTTAACCTTCTTGAGTCACGCCGACTCCTAAGGGCCAGTTTCCCTGGTTCATGGTGTATAAATTCCTGACCTGGATGGATGCCAATCCGTCACAGGATTACTCATTTTTGCCAGCTGAGTGGACTGGAGCAATGTGAAACAAAGCGTTTTGTTTCACATTGCTCCAGCCCACTCATTAGATGAAGCATGATGAAATAGAAATTAGATATATACCCTTTTCCTTTTGGTCAGAATAATTTTGCAAAAAGAACTTCAACCATGGAATGTCTGTTTTTACTTCTAATATACTTCCATCTTCATTGATTTCTGTAAAATATGTAAATTTAACGAGCAAATTAATTTCCTAAATTTAGATATCAAGTATTGTTATGATGTACAAGCTATAAAACAGAGATGTTAAAGAGTTAAGTATATATTAGCATGAAAATGCTACTGTATTGATATCTTATAAGGCTGACACACAAATAGAAATACCCCACAAAATCAACTTGCATCTTATAAACACAAAGTTACTGTTTGGGTGCTGTACTGCAATGTAAAATGAATTACAAACATCTGTTCTTACAAAACTGCTCTCCAGAGTTATTATTTTCAAAAGAACAATGCATACTAATAATAATTATTTAACCCCTTAGCATTTAAACTGGCCATGTCCAGCTCAAATATTCTCCCTGTTTTATGTTCAAACTTATCAAATTCATCTTCTCACACCTGCCTTACAATGCCATCCTAAAAATAAAACAACCACATCATCAAAAGTTCAAAGCTACAAGATAATGTATGATTAACTCAAAACAACATGAATAAATGAGCATTACATTTAACATAATAATCTGAATGCTAAAGGGTGAATATAATACCATTCAAGAAGTAAAAAGTTTTCTTACCCTCAAAATTGTGAATGGATCTTGGACATTTTTCTTCCAATGGAACCACTACATTTTCATGAGTTTTTAAAATTTCTCTCAGGCAGCTAAGAAAAAAACAGAAAATTATATAAAACCTGACATATTTCACTAATAATAATTCTTTTTTTTACTATAGGTATAATCAGATCAGATCATCATTTAATATCCATTGTCCATGCTGGCATTGGTTGGACAGTTTCACCAGAGCTGTCAAGCTGGGGAGCTACACCAGACTCTAGCCTGATTTGGCATGGTTTCTATGGCTAGATGCCCTTCCTAACACCAACCACTTTATAGAGTGTGTTGGGTGCTTTTATGTGGCACCACATGAGCACTTTTATATAACACTGCCATGAGTGCTTTAAATCAGTCCTTAGACTAGGTGAGTGGGGCTGTCGATTAGAATTGACCCTAGTGTTCAAATAGCATGTCTTTCAATGACCCTGAGAGGATGAAAGGCAAAGTCGACCTAGGCAGAATTTGAACTCAGAACATAAAGCCAGATGAAATGCTGTTAAGCATTTTGTCCAGTGTGCTCATGATTCTGACAGGACTGACATTTAGGACTACCTGTCCGTTTGGATCGTTCGCCTTGAAAAAAATCAAAAATACAGAGAATAAACTGTAACAAAATCTGAGGTAAAATTCCTAAGGCGACTGAACTGACTATTTATCGTCATTCATTCCAGCAGCTTATGTAGTCAAATACCATGCTCTACACTAGTTTAAACTATCCCAGTAAATAGTGAAATAGAAATCTTGATGTCAAGACACCACTGTACATCCATAAGCAGCATGTCCATTTTGTACACTCAAAATCACAGAAGTGACACAATTTATAGTTAAAAGGAAATTAAAGAAGGTTTCTCATTGCTTTTACTAGTCAAATGATAAACGAATGGGAATATGTATCTTGATATCAAAGTCAAATGAAATTTGTGCAAAAGGGAACAAAAAAACAAAGAAGTAAACAGCTATTCAATTACCTGTTAATACTAGGAAGTAAATCTACCAAAATCTCTGCACGTTTTCTATTCAGCACCATCATAGAAGGCTGCTTGCAATGGTCTTTAACCAGACAGTGGTAGCCACTAGAATGATCTTCTTGACCAAACAACGATGTCATGGGAATCTGTAGCTGATAATGCAAAAAAAACTGCTTTATAGTCTTTAAAGATAAAAAGTGTTTGGAAAGGCAAGCACCATTTTTTCATACAATACAGTGTACATATTATATAAATTAACAGCTAAAATATTTTATATGCATGAAGTAAGACACTAGGAATGCCAAGGAAAAGACTATCTTTTCATGTAATATAGTGTGCATATTATATAAATTAGCAGCTAAAATGTTTTTATAAGTATGACATAAGACTAGGAACACTAATTTGAAGTAGAGCTCCAGCATCCACTAAATATAGGCCACTACAGGACTCAACCCTTTCGTTACCATATTTATTTTGAGAAGCTCTGTCTCTTTCTATTATTTTAAATTATAACAAGGAATTTAGTAAAATAACTTAATGTAAGGAGCATAAACTGTGACTAAGGTTTGATGGAAGATTTCAATTCAAAACTTATGAAAACACGACATTTGTACTATAGAGCCAGAACTGGTTTCAGCCGGGTTGGTATCGAAAGAGTTGAACCAAAAATCCATCTCTTGCAGGGAGACAGCACTGCCGATGACAAATACATAACATCAAACAATCTGCTTAGTCAAAACAAGTACTATGAATGTTATTGGTATAAACTAACACCTCAATCTCTTTAACTCCAACATATAAAATTAATGATTTCTAATTTTAGCACAAGATCACAAGTGTTAGTAGATGTGTGGATTTGATTAAATTAACCCAATATATTACAATCACTCATTTTTATCAACCCCAAAGGATGTATAGCAAAGTTGACCATGGCAAGTTTTGAACTTGGAATGTAACTAAATATTACTCCATTTGTCTGAACTGTTTAGGCATTGAGCAACCATTCATTAAGAAAGGGTCATAAATCCAGGCTTTCATACTGTTAGTGAATCATCATTTAACATCCACTTTTCCTAGCTACATAAACCAACTAGACTTTATGACAGAGCACACAGAAAAGAAAATTAACTTCAAATGTTTTCATAAGCAAAAACCAATTTACAAAATTTCCTATATTTGATTAGCACTAAATGAAAGAAAAACACCATTATGATTATTGGTTGACAGTTATGCCCATATTGCCCTTTTTTAGTTATAAAAACTAATACAGTTTTGACTCATATATATAACCCTTTAGCATTCAGATTTTTCTGTCAAATGTAATAGCTATTCATTCAAAGGGTTTTTAATTTATTATGCACAATCTTGTAACTTAGAGATTTTGATGATGTGATTATTTTTAGAATGACATAGGATAGGTGTGATAGTCCAGATCTAGCTGGTTTGAGCATAAAACAAGAAGAATATTTGGGTCTGATATTGGCCGGTTTAAATGCTAAAGGGTTAAACTGGCAAAAGACCAAAACATGGACACAACACACCTTTACTACCATACTGCATGCAGTACAACTACCGCACATTATGAAATATAGTACAGAATCACACAAGACCGTGACAAATATCACTCGTCTACCTTTGAGGGATCTGTGGGTGTCACTTGAGCATTTGACAGGAATTGATAGGGCCAAAGACTGCCTTGTGCTCCAGTGCCTTCTTTGGTGTAGTTCCTATAGCTGGATGCCCTCTCTAATACCAACCACTTTACAGTGTGTACTGGATGAATAATTCATACCACCAATACTAGTGAGGCAGTCATGTAATAGTTTGTAAGACTACCAAATGTAATATAAATAAAATAAAAGTGATAATAAAATACCTGTCCATAACCAATATATTAATCTTACCTGATGCATTGGTCTGAGAAACAAAACTCGTGATATATCAGAAGGCAATGGAGAAAGCTCTTTGATAACCTGGTCTTCCAACAGTTTTTTGCACTGTGCAAAAGATATCCTGGACAACTTGGGACACTTCCCAATGGAGATCTTCTTCAACACACGACATGCACTACCTAAAAGATAAACAAAAAAATTATATATTAATAAGTATGGAATTTGGTGCAGCTCTGCAGCTTACCAGTTTCAGTCAAGCTGTCTAATCCATGCCAGCATGGAAAGCAGACGTAGTAAAGATTTCTATTTACAAATATATATTAATATATATAATATATATATATATATATATATATCTATATGGGAGAGAAGGTAAGTTGATTACATCGACCCCAGGGTAGCCACTTTTCCTTTACAAAATAACCACTTTGTATGATTTTTAGGTGTGTAACAACAACAGCTGAAACAACAGAGGGTCATTAAAGACAACACTGTTTGTGTGATGGAAAGACCTCTGTGTTGGTAAACACAGTTAGTGTAAAGAGATGACATCTACTGGGTAAAATCTTCATATGTTCAGGGGCAATACTTACAAGAGGTTAATTTTACGACATACTTTCTAAAACAGCATTTAAGTTTGCTATATTATAATGCTGAGGAAAGTGGCGAGGTGGTGGCAGACAAAACAGCAGCATTTTGTCCATCTTTACATCCTGAGATCAAATTCCACTGAGGTCAACTTTGCCTTTCATCTTTTCTGGGTCGATAAAATAAGCACCAGTTGAGCATTTCTTCACTGAAATTGCTGGCCTTGTGCCAAAATTTGAAACACCAATATGCTGAGGATACCATTTTAAAACATTATTTAACCCTTTATTTAGCATTCAGATTACTGTAACATGTAATGCCTGTATATTCACATTTCATATAATTGATCATGTATTATCTCATAGCTTTGACATTTCAATGATGTAATTGTATATTTTTAGAATGACATTGTAGGGTAGGTGTGAGATGCTGAATCTGGCCAGTTTGACCATTTAGGGCTGGATATGGCCAGTTTAAATGCTAAAGTGTTAAGACAATAACAATGTGAGAACACCATTCAAACAGCATAAGGATTTAGTTTAGAATGTTTTATTCTTTTATATACACCAGTATTAATGTATACAAGATAAGCTCTAAACTTACACGAGACGGTAGCCAGATTTGGACAGTCAAGAAGGCAGAGATTTGTTATTCCAACCATATGCAATGTCAGGGTTGTCAGAGTCTTGGACTGAACTCCAAGTACCTACGAAAAAATATCAGAAAATAAAAGCAATCATGTCACATTTTGAGAGCAGCATCTTATATTTTACAAGCTATGAAAAAGAGACTACTATAATGGCAAAGATATATTATATGATTTTCTTTCTCAGACACAAGTCCTTTGTGTGAAATGTGAAAGATATGATTAATAAACTCTTTACCCAATAAATTATTTTTATTCTTTTTCTTTTATTTTACTTGTTTCAGTCATTTACCACAAAGCCACACCTGTGCCTATTTGCACATATTCTATCATAACCTATTACTACCCTTTCACAAACTGCAAACTCTGCCAGTGAGAATTGAAATTAGAAATTCTTCCAGTTTTCACTTTGCAGGGTATGTATCAACAATATAGACAATACTTTGTTGTGATGGTCAGAATGATTGGCACTATCGAAGGTAAAGATAAAACACTAATATAGTGGTAGATTCTCAGCTTCTAGGTGGTAAGTTCTAATCAGATGTATCAATATTGTTTTACTGATTACAACTTGTTTGGTTTTAGTGATTACAACTTCTGGATGAAAGTCTGTCTCTGACAGAATACTGAATTATTTTAGGGAGAGATTTCTTTCGCATTTACTTAAGGTTAAAGTTGAGCAGTAGACTAATGTTTTCTTATGCTAAGTAAACAACTAGGTCCAACAACTGAATATTCTACTGAGAAGTTGGTAAATCATATCCTGTTTTTAGCACTGGTTTGTATCCAACACAGTTGCTGTTTAAAAATTCCAATCTTCCTAACTTTAAATAAGTACTGCACAATAAGAATATCTTATAGCTATCAGTCATGTCAATACAACAAAACTGACAAGTGCTTCGTTGACTAATAACACTGAATTCAGTATATCCTTAGAAAAAGCAGGGCCACACCATGTTGCCTTGTTTTAAATATATTATATAAAGACCCAGACTTAAGTGATGCAACCCTCTACAGATCAAATGGCTTATGAAATTCCCCAACATGTTTTCTTCTCTACTATGTTACTAGGCACAGTGGAGGCGCAATGGCTCAGTGGTTAGGGCAGCGGACTCGCGGTCATAGGATTGCGGTTTTGATTCCCAGACCGGGCGTTGTGAGTGTTTATTGAGCGGAAACACCTAAAGCTCCACGAGGCTCCGGCAGGGGATGGTGGCGAACCCTGCTGTACTCTTTCACCACAACTTTCTCTCACTCTTACTTCCTGTTTCTGTTGTGCCTGTAATTCAAAGGGTCAGCCTTGTCACACTGTGTCACACTGAATATCCCCGAGAACTACATTAAGGGTACACGTGTCTGTGGAGTGCTCAGCCACTTGCATGTTAATTTCACGAGCAGGCTGTTCCGTTGACTGGATCAACTAGAACCCACGACATCGTAAGCGACGGAGTGCCAACAACAACTAGGCACAAATGGATCGTATCTAATGAGCATGTCAATGCAAGGTGATCATTCCACCTATCAGAACTAGCAACCAAATCACATTTTAAATGGTGATGGATACATCAAATGAAGTGGGTCGGGATGCACTATGTCAGAATAAAAGATGGAAGGGTCATGACTAGAATATCTTGTCATATATCTGCTCAACCAGGAAACACATGGCGCTAAACAACAACCATTTGTATTTAGTGATGGCTCACCTGAATGTGATCTTCTTCCTGTACAGGATCACTGGTGCTGGTAGCTTGGTCACAGGTGTTCATTTTACGTTTGACTGACTTACGCGTATAGCTGTACTTCGGACCTGATCTAGCAGTCCATCCTGACTGCACTGAATTTGAAGTGGATGACGACGACGACGATGATGATGCAGTACGAGCAGAACCACTGCTTCTGCTGCTGCTGCTGCTACCGGTATTTTGAGAATTGTTGCTACTAGTTGCTGCTGCCGATGAGGATGATGATGACGACGATGATGATGATGTTCTCTCACTTCCACTGGCATTCTCAGCTGAATGTGAGGCTGACTTAGTGGCATCCTCATTCTCTTTTGCTTTCTTTGTAGTCTCTCGAATTTCTTCGCTGACAGCTTGGCAAGACTGGTTCATTTTGACAGGGCCACTGCCAGAAAATGATGATGATGACGATGATGGTGATGATGATGAAGAGGAGGAAGCGGAAGGTAATGAAGATGAAAGCAATGGTAAGGGTGAACTATCACAGCCTTTTTTGGACTTAGTTGTTGTCTTGGCACTGCTCTTCAGGACTGTTCTGAAACCACTCCGAAGGCACTTCCCTTTCGGTGACATTGTCGACACGGTCGGAATCCCATTTCCCTCACATTTTACTTCTAAGCGAGCTTCAGCAGAATGAGAGATGCAAGAACTCGAAGGCAGGTTGTTTTCATTGAATGTACAGCACTTACTACTGTCGCTATGGTTTCCGCTGACTAAGGCATCGGTATCAGCAGAAGATTGCATATTATCCCCTATTGCTGGTGGGACATCAGCTGATTTATCACAGGTTGGTGGCGCCACATCGAACACCATGTCTGAAGATGTCGATGACGATGTAGAAGGCTGAGGTTCAGAGACAGGAGAACAACTTTCAGAGGATTTTGCATTTGCAGAATGTTTGTCTTTTTTGTAAAGGAACTTATGAAAATATTTCTTACCGGATGAGGATCCGTTACACCTGTGCATGTGGCTGGTGGTAGTGCTTGAGCTGCACTCTCCTCCAGAAATTGCAGAGGAGGCTGACAATTTTTCTGAAAAGGCTTTGTTAGATGAACGTGACTTGGCACATTCTCCTTCCGTTTCTCCTCCTGCCGATGAAGGACAGCAATCATCCAGCTCTCTCATCCTTTTCCTTTGAGCCATATTCATTAAGTTTTTCTTGTGTTTCCCTTGTAACCACTGATTGGCACTGTTGTGACTCCTAACATCACTGACATTATTACAACAATTTCGAACATTACTACGACTACTACTACTACTACAACAATCATCACCAATACTATTGTTTTCATTACTACTGCTACTACAACTACTACTACAATGGCCACCTATTCCATCTTTCCCCTTGCTACTACAACTATTACTACTACTGTTGCTGCTGCTGCCACCACTGTGGGTGCATTGTTTCGAGGCTGAGGATCCACTTCCAACAGATGGAATGCTAGCGTTGTTTACAAAGTCAGACTTGCAGATATTCAAGCCACTTGTTGAGGGCTGAGCAGATGATGTATCTGTGGAGATAACACGAACTGAAGGAGTGTAGCAGGTGTATGCTCCTTTGGAGTGCAGGTCAGATTTCGTGGTACGCTTACTAGTCTTCTCTGCAGAACACTTTGTCACTTTGGTGTTTTTATGACCTGAAATGAGGTTCAAAAATTCTAATTAAATAATCATTTGACTAGCGGGAATTTACCAACAAAACTGTTTCAATAATATCCTTTTTTTTTTTTTATGAGGAAAATAAATACATCAGCGTACTATATACAGAGAAATGTGATGTCAGAGACAGGAGCAGGGCTTTGCAAGAGACGAAGTAGTGTCATGCCAGAGATAGAAGCAACAGTTTGTGTATTGTGGGGGGAGAAAGAGAGGGAGGGAGAGAGAGGAAGAGAGAGGGTGAGAGAGGGAGAGAGAGAGAGGGAGAGAGAGAGGGAGAGAGAGAGGGAGAGAGAGAGAGGGAGAGAGAGAGAGGGAGAGAGAGAGAGGGAGAGAGAGGGAGAGAGAGAGAGGGAGAGAGAGGGAGAGAGAGGGAGAGAGAGAGAGAGGGAGAGAGAGAGGGAGAGAGAGAGAGGGAGAGAGAGAGAGAGAGGGAGAGAGAGGCAGTATTATACTAGAGAAAAAGGCAGAGAGAGAGAGAGAGAGAGAGAGAGAGGAAGCTTTATGGTAGAGATAGAGGAAATTTTATGCTAGACACAAACGTGTCTTATGCTAGAGACAGAGGTAGTGTTATGCAAGAGAGAGAGAGAGAGAGGAAGTGTTATGCTAGAGACAGAAGAAGTTTTATGCTAGAGACACAGGTATCTTATGCACGCATACGAGAGAGAGAAAGAGAGAGAGAGGTAGTGTTATGCTAGAGAATGAGGATGAATTACACCAGAGAAAGAGGCAACAGTATTTAGCTAGCCTCTGTTCTTTTAGGAATACCTGTTTTTTAAATCATCATTTTTTAAAAATTTTAAATATGTCAATATACAAAATATTCTAAGATAGATTTTATATTGCATAATAAAATACATACAAAATATATTTTAAAGCAGTTAATAGAATTTAGTATTTAGACAACATTAACAATAGCAAAATGCAAGAAGCAGTGAAGTACCAAATTAGAAGTTTTGTTGTATTTAGAGCTATGTCTGTTTATAGTCTGAGTTCATATCTGACATTGCCTTTCATCCAAATTGATAAAATACACACCAGTCAAGTACAAGAAATAAATAAAATTCTCTTCACACTTTGTGGTCTTGAACTATTGTTGAAAACCACTATTCAGACAACATAGAAAAAATAGTATTGTATGGGTAGAGGTCATGAATTCAATACAAGGTTAAACATGTTTTTGCTCTAATGTTTTCATAAAAAGTTTAAGAGGATTTGGTTTTTCTTTAGTATAAATTTACACACTATTATGTCTTCCTACTGCTAACCACTCAACCATCAAATAAACTGTAGATGAGATAAGCAGGATAATGTAAGTATTCTGTTCATTAATACAATGAAATGACTTCAGTAAAGATTGAATGCATGACCACAAAGTGAATAGTACAGCATATTTACCACAATTAAGCTACACTAAAACAATTGTGTGATGAGAAATGTTAGAAAATCAGGGAAAAGAACAGGTAATCTAAAATCCTAATGATCCATAATGTCAGTGCTCGGCTCTAGTATCTATAACATTAACCCTTTTGTTACTGTATTTATTTTGAGATGCTCTGTGTTTCTTTCAATTACTTTAAATATAACAAAGAATTTAGTAAAATAACTTAGTTATTATTCAGTTAGTGTTAGGAACATAAAATGTGACTAAGGTTTGGTAGAAGATTTTAATTCAAAACTTATGGAAACAAGACATTTGTACTCAGAGCCAGAGTTGGTTTCAGCCGGGTTGGTAACGAAAGGGTTAAACAAATGAAAGATTTTTTTTTTTCTCCAGATAGGAGGCTAATCTGTCTTAGAGTTGTTGTTGCTTATGGTGAATTTTATCATTCACAGCAGACTCAGCAGCAAATAGCCCAAAGCTATAATGGAAGTTACTTGCTGAAGGTGCCAAACAATGAATGGAATCTAAAAGCACATGGTTTTGAATCAAGCTTCTTAATGGCACAGCCATGCCTGCATCTATTATCATCATCATTTAGCATCCGTTTCCCATGGTGGCATAGGTTAGATGGTTTGACTAGAACTGGTACGCCAGAGAGCTCTCCAGCTTACCGGTTATAGTCAAACCATGGTTTGGTTTCTATGGTTGGATGCCCTTCATAAAGCAAACCTCTCCACAGAGTGTACTGGATGCCTTTAATGTGTCACCAGTACAGGTACCGTTTACATGTCACAAGTGCCATTTACATGTCACCAGCACTGGCCACGAATACAATTTCACTTAGTTCAAAAGGTCTTCTCAAGCATAGCAAATCACCAAAAGTCTTAGTTACTTGTCATCACCTCTGTGAGACTATCAACGTCTCTGCGAGACTCAATAAATAAATAAATAAAGTTAGTAATGTTCCAAATTCTTGAATTAAAAAAAATTCTAGACATGCAAAGGCATGAGATATTCAAGTAAGAAATACGGTTTCAGAAAGGGGTTTCTTAAAAAATTTTAAAAATCGTTAATTACATCACACGAATAATGAAATACTTACCAAAATGATGGTTGACCCGTTTGTTTGCAATGACAGAGGTACAACAACAAGTATGATTAAGTCCTGAGGGACCAGCCTTAACAGCTGAGTACAAGTTGTTCTGCTCTGTCAGATAATTGTGATTATTACCCATAGCCAGTTGGTTAGGCACATGTCTGTTTGAACTGCTGTCCCCAGGTTCAATTCTCTGCCCATCTTCAGAAGATGACTCACCATCTTGACTTTTCTTATCATTGATTTCACATGATTTCTGACCGCTGCTAGAATTTTCTTTACTACGTAGAAGACTATTTTTCTTCCCACTCTGTTTTGGAACTGAATCAGAACTGTTACCGGCAACATTGGTGGCGTAATCCTGCTGAGATGGTGCTACACAGTTCTGACTGGTTGAAGGTGTAGAACACTGACAAGTGGAGATGGGATGTGACGAACAATGTACAGGTGATTGATGGGGGGAAGAATCTCGAGAGAGTGGGAGTGGTGACTGTGAAGTTGAGTGTTCAGGCAATAGCGGTGGTGACAATGGTTGTGCTGATGTTGCCAATGGTGCAAGTTGGTCAGGAGGTGGTGGTAAGGGTGGTGGAGGTTGTTCCGGTGAAGGTGGCAACGGTGGGGGTGAAGGTGGCAATGGAGGAGGTGACATTTGAGGAGGAGGGGGAGGGTATGCTGCTGCTTCAGCTTCTGCATTGTTGTGTTGAGGTTCTGCTTCTGCAGGTGCTGCTGCTGCTGGAGGCACAGGAGCAGCTTGAGCTGGAGGTTGGTCCCCTTGATTATTTGCAGCCCCAGCACCTGCAGCATTTGGTTGGTTATGGGCATCGGCTCCATTATTCTGTACAAGAGCAGATGAAACTCCAAGCCCAGTCCCGGCACTAAGGCCAACTCTGTTAAAAGAAACAAACAAAAAAACACCTTAACCCTTTAGCATTTAAACTGCCCATATCAGACTGAAATATCCTACCTGTTTTATGTTCAAACTAGCCATATCTGACCCCTCACATGTAAAAATAAACATTCACATCATAGAAATCTCAAAGCTACAAGTTAATGCATGATTAAGTTCAAAACAAAGTGAATGAATAAGTATTACATTTGGTAGAGTAATCTGAATACTAAAGGGTTAAGTGACATAACTAAATGCTACTTTAGTAGTTATTTAATTTATGCACATTTATTGCTATTATGATGACACCCTTCCTTCAGATTTGAATGAGATCCTCTTTTATTTTTTATTTTTTACTTGTTTCAGTCATTTGACTGCAGCCATGCTGGAGCACCGCCTTTAGTCGAGAAAATCGACCCCAGGACTTATTCTTTGTAAGCCTAGTACTTATTCTATTGGTCTCTTTTTGCTGAACCGCTAAGTTACGGGGACGTAAACACACCAACATCGGTTGTCAAGCGATGGTGGGGGGACAAACACAGACACACAAACACACACATATATATATATATATATATATACACATATATATAAATATACGATGGGCTTCTTTCAGTTTCCATCTACCAAATCCACTCACAAAGCTTTGGTTGGCCCGAGGCTATAGCAGAAGACACTTGCCCAAGGTGCCACGCAGTGGGACTGAACCCGGAACCATGTGGTTGGTAAGCAAGCTACTTACCACACAGCCACTCCTGCGCTTATGTAAAAGTCTGCCATCCTATCAATGTTATAACTATACATTGACACTAAAAAAAAACTTAATTCTAGATCTGTTCAAATTTACACAACGAAGCCTTTTGGCCTAAGTAAATTTTGTTTTATTTTATAACAATCCATTAAACCATTCTGCTGTAGTGAAGAGCAAAAAGTGAAACACACTTCAGGGAAATTAAGGGAGATAAAAATGAGTACAAAAAAAAAAACACACTCACCTTGCACAGCCTTTTGGTGGTTCTCTCAGCATAAATTCTAAATGTAGGGACAACAAAGATGGAAGCATTGGTATAAATGCATTTAAATCTTCAAGCCGTATTGCATGGCATCTTCTGAGATGTAAATTTTTCAAGTTTGACCAGCAATTGGTATCTGATAAATGTAAAAGGGGGGGAAAAAAAATTGCATTTTTACACAAATTCAGAAGACATCAACTAATATACACAAAAGTATATCTAATTAAAAGCTATCTATAATAAAGTTTATGGGAAGCACTTGAGTTTTTATAATCAATAATCATCTTCATATGTTATGCCAACTGGTATGGATGATCATGGACTTCCATGCCCTTCTGTCTCACACTCAATTTAGTATATTATTGGGTTGGTCCTCTTTGAAACCAGATGGTAAAACCATTAATTACCAGTCATAAAGTTATTTCTTTCTTTGTCTTCTCTGATTTCTTCTTCCTTTCAGTTTCTTGGTTGTCACCAAGTCCTCAAGGTTTTTCTTTCTTTTCATATGATGTCCAGTGAACTGAGCTTGTTGTTTCTGTATGTTGTCGTGAAGCTTTCTGGTGGTCTTTGCTCATTTGCATAGAACACTTTTAGGTTTTTATTTAAGAGGCACATCTGTGCAGTATTGATGAGCTTTTGTACTTAGTTTGATAATTCAGGTTACACAACCATATGTTAGGATGGGTTCTATATATACTAAGACGCATAAATATTCAGACTTTATATAATACAGGTAACCAATGACAGAAAATCAGCTGAACATTGCTTTGCACTATTAATAAGTACACATATGAATGTGTCGAGCAACTATGAATATTAAGACAATTCAATTCATATGCTTCAATTGTTGTTTTTGATATTTGTTATTCAACTGTAGTAAGATTTGAAACCGAATCGACGAACTGCCAAGTTAAAATCAAGGCTTAGTAACAGCCTTTCATG
Organism: Octopus bimaculoides; assembly: GCF_046866305.1. NCBI lineage: Eukaryota > Metazoa > Mollusca > Cephalopoda > Octopoda > Octopodidae > Octopus > Octopus bimaculoides. The sequence continues at coordinate 91,240,095 of NC_142928.1, forward strand.
TGATCAGTTCTGAGTTATAAACCAGCCAGCACTCAGACATCATGTGATGCATCTTTCTAGAGGCCTATAAACAGGCATGTTTTTAGCACAAACTTTGCAGTGTGTCAAGGACAGCTGGGCGATAATGCACCTCCACTCTTATCAGGTATATCTGCGCAGAGACCAGCCAATTCACTTTCACACATCTCACTTCTTCAGTTTGTGGTCAGTCACAGCTAAGCTAGTCACACTGCTTTTGCTGCTTTTAACAGTCATTATCATGGCTCTTACTCAACCCAGACATGCCGTAATGGTTCAATGACATGAATCCAGCATGGTGTATTTTCTCCTGTCTTGGCAGCATAACTACAGAGCCTTGTTCATCAACTATTTGTAAGAGCTAAATAATATTCCTTCCAGCGTGTAAACTTTGTTGTTGCAATTTCTAATTCATGATCAACATGAAAATTATTTGTGCAGTGAAATAAAGTTCTGCTAATCATTCACAGATGTATATTCATTATACACAGCCTGAATCCAACACAACTACATCATCTCACATCTTTCATCATTTGTCTCTCGTGACAACCATCTATTATGCCACATGACACAACTTTGAATCTTTTCCACCTCCTTTCATAATATTTGCGTAACATGACAATAAAGCTAAATTTCACTGAAGATCTTAGATTACATATAAAAACATTGAAAAGAGTTATAAAGTGAAAATGAAATTGTGTTGATGTTCATAGTCTTTTAAAGGACATTGGTCATTTAAATGAAATGAACCTGCAAATCTGAAAAGCAGCCAACTATTTTAGAACACAAGAGTCTGACATGGACCCAAGTCTGTACAGTATCATATTAACCCATTACCTCCCATAATTCTATTAACTGGAATTTTTTTTATGAAACTTTGATTTCTAGCATAAAACAGCCTTAGAAACACGCTGGAATGATCAAAATAACATTTCAAAATAATATTTTAAATAGAAATAAGCGAGATTTTGGGTGAAAAATTAGCAAACCTCATTTAAATATCAGAGAAATATACCTAGCAGATATAGCAAAAAGGTTAGATATGTGTAAATATTGACAGATAATTATGAAATTTGTAATTTTTAAGTGATCTCATATGAGATCACTGGTAGGTAATGGGTTAAGGTGAGCTTTATGATAACTCAGAACACTGATTTCAAATAAGCTTATCTCACATTATACCCGAATGCTAATGTCAGATTCATTGTGCTTTAAAATATCTTTGAAACTGAATGTGAAAAAATTGTGACATTAGAATAATATGAAATCTTTTTTGTTAAATTATGAGAAATAAAAATCAGTGAATAAAAAAAGAAATTCAATTTTAATTCTACATTATTGTTGAACTGAAAAACAAAATGATTCACTAAATTAAATTCTAAGATAATTTTAGTTGGTTTCAAAACAATTATAATTTTTGTAAAGATAGATAAGATGATTTTGTAAGGTTAAAAGCCTTTTCTACTCAACTTCACTCAGTAGCCATAGGGTTCAATAAATTCAAAATATATTCTAATTAATAACCTAACACTTTTAAACTCGCAGCCACTGTACCTCTTAACTAAATTAAAAAAATATATTATCACCTGGATGAAACCAAGAAGTTGGGTAATGAAGATGAGGACAATTATAGATTTCCATATGGCTAACAGATGGAAAACAACGTCCCACTGCCTTCATCCCAATATCTGTGATCATAGCTGGATTTTCTTGTACTTCAACCAGACCTTCTGTTAGAAGTTCTTCAGCAGTCCATTTACCTAAAAATAATAAGTAAATATAGTTTATGTCTAAAATTAAAATTACAAAGAAATAGAAATGGAGGCATTCTAAAGAGTATACATATATCATATTTTTTCTGTTATTTCTATTTCTAGCTTGGTAGAATGATTGAATAACAGTACTGTTGGCTTACCTGGTTCAGGGAAAGAGTCTACAAAACCTAAAGTTAAAGACTTGAAATTTGGGAATGTAACTTCAGCCATAGTGAGGGCAGAGAAGAGGTTGTCCTTTGTTAGAGATGGCTGCACACAGAGATCGGTTAGTCTAGAAAGAAGGAGAAAAAGTTATCAAAACATTGAAGAAAATATGTAGGGAAAAAAATGTAAGAAATAAAATATCTTAACAGTTCATTACATAATTAATAATGACGTCACCACTTTGTGATCTCGTCCTTAAAGTTCAATGAATCAATTCCAATAGTTGTTGCTTTTTAGCTCTCCATGTCAGCCCTAGCTGAGCAGGCCTATGATAAAAAGCTATCCTTTAACAACTATCCAATTTTATCTAGGATTATATTATAGAAGGTGTCCTGCTCTTAAGATGTAGGGTGTGACTTGAAGATTTGGCTGCTACTTCTAGCAGGTCAAGTTATTATGCAATGTCTCCCTCATTGGCTCATCAGTCTCAGTGGTAGAGGACATAGATGTGACTACTGAGCACAAGGGCTGGTTTCATAAGAGTCCGAAACAAATGATCATCTGTGCCTAAGTAAACAACAGCTTTCATTTCTTTCAAATTTCTGAAAGTCAACCTGAATCATATTCACCAGTGTGTTCTTTATGACAGAACATGATTTGCAGAGCTTTAGCTACTATTTATAGTAGGTTGAGTGAAACATAGAGCCAGTCTTTCTATCATCAGTAGATATAACATTTCAAAAGTCCATCTTATAGCTGTTTCAATGAGTATCTGAGATGGATTACAAGATGTTATATATCTTTATGTAACACTAGTAATTTCATTTGTACAGGAGGTTAAAATACTAAACTACTGACTACATGGTTAAGAGTTCAAACCTTACCATCAAGAATCATTAAATTAAGCTAATGAGTAAGGTACATAACTTAGAATGTTATGTCTGATAAAAAGAAATTTTAATTCTACTTCACTTTTGGCTAACAAAAAGAAAGCACCTAGTTGTAAAACATATTTCCCCAACATTTAAAAATAACCCATCTCATTAAGCATTCACATAAAACAACATTAATTAGTTCTATTACAGTAAACCTATGGCATGGAGGCTAAAGTAGCAAGGATTCAACGAGCCATATGATTAGCATTCTTACTGAGGCCATTTCATTTTTGTTGCTGAAGATATTGTCCTTAGACTAGAATTACATAATTCATTAAAGAATCTCTGTCTTTAATGTGGTCTATGTACACTAAAGAAAATAAGGTTATTGAGGAAGATTTAGCTGTTATATTTTGAGTGCCAGAGTGCCTATGTAGATGTTCCACTATCAACTTACAACAAGTTGATCAAATGTGGATGGAAGTTTCTAGGGCTGCTCTAGTGTCACTCAGAGAATCGGGGCTGCTAAACACAACAGCTAGAAAAATTAATAGTTTATGGCATACAAAATCAGGTAAACCTGTACACAATCTCAAGAGGAAAAAAGTAGTCAGTTCATTTAACCAATAAGTTAATAGAAAATTAAGAAAAGTGAATAAAAAACAGTAAAGAAAGAAAGGTTTCGTACTTTGCTTCACAGGTAATAATTAGAAAACCAAGATCCACTTCCAAAGCATGTTTACAGGCACCAAATGTAATAGCCTGCAGGTTTCGAAAGCCCTGTACACGCCAACTGTCATCCACAATGTGTTGAATTAGTCCACCTAGGATAAAAATTACATAAAAATGTATTAAGATGATATATTTATAAAAGTACAGGTGAGAAGAATATCAAAATTCTCTAACAAATTCAATTTTAGTCCTTTACTAAATAATTACCAGTTATTGGTGTTGCAGACAAAACTTCTTGAATGGTATTCAAATCTTTTCAAATGATATTCCTGTGCTATATACATACACACATAAATACATACATACATGTATACACACACCCACACAAATATACACAAACACATATATACACACACACATATATATACACATACACATCTACACACATATACACTTTACACACACAATGAGGCAGAAGAGGAAACAGATGCAGTGTGCAAGAGAGATGACTGCACTGGTTTGGCTTGTGATGTGGATGGATGCCAACAGCTCCATAAAGAAGTGCCAATCTCTCAAAGTAGATGGAACATGTGGAAGTGGGAGACCCAGGAAGGCATTGGACAAAGTGCTGAAAGGGAGCACAGGATGCTGAACTTTTCAGACAAAATGACAAAGAACCAAGATGCCTAGCATCTTGCTGTACTCAAGAAGACCCCCCCCCCCATACACCACAGCAGAAGTGCTAAGGCCACTTCCTCTGGTGAAGAGGATTGGCCTGCAAGAGTCCTGTGCCAGTGCTACGTAAACGTGCTTGTGCGGTGCCACATAAAAGCACCCAACACACTCTGTAAAGTGGTTGGCATGAGGAAGGGCATCCAGCTGTAGAAACCAGGCCAAGTCAGACTGGAGCCTGGTGCAGCACTCTAGCTTGCCAGCTCTAGTCAAACTGTCTAGCCTATGCCAGCATGGACAACAGATGCTTAATGATGATGATGATGACAAATATACACATACATATATACACACATGCATATATGCCCATATATACATACATATATATATATATATATATATATATATATATATATATATATACACATACATATACATACATATCCATATATATATACATACATACATATACATACGTACACACATATATATAGAAGGAGACAGCCTCAGAGAAATGCAAATTTTGATAGAAAGGATTGGGAAAATTGAGTTCTGGTATGTGAAATATGGAGGTGATGAAAGAAAGACAGATAGATATATCGAATATGTTTGGATGACAAACAGAATCCAGCTGACAAGATCAGAGGAGCAGAGGCATCTGTCTAGTGACTGCCAGCAACACACACTTCCATTATTCGCAGAGAAAAAAATTTTGAAAAACATGAAAGAAAAATACTCACCTAGAAATGGCACCCTGAGTAGCTCCAAACGTTGAAGTGACTTTGCCATAGCCAAAGATGTGATCAGCGGGACATGCCTTAGAGGGTTGATAGGTCCGGCACAATGGGCCATAACAAAAGTCCGCAGGGAGGGAGCAGCAAAGTCACGAAATGGCTGGTGTTGAGTGAGCCGTACAAATCGTAGATACAGGTGCTTCAAAGTTTGCATACGAGGTAATTCAGGTATGACAACCCCAGTGAGGTGCAAGGATGTAATCAAAGGATTTGAAAGAAGGGACAGTTTGTTGTTGCAGAAGATTGGGAAGAAACAGTCACGGTTCTTAAATGTGCCCAAAATTTCAAGCTTGGGGAGGTATTTCAAAATAGCTTCCAACAAGAAAATATCTGAAATTTCGATCCCTTTCAGTTTCGGAGCTGATGACATGGCATGAACGACACCAGGTATACTTAACATATTAACTCCTCGCTGTCTCCGCTGGCCGATGTAATGAGGGTGGAAGCCATAGATGTATTCCAGTTCTGTACACCGTCCGATTAAGTGAGCAAGAGTTGAGTCATGTATTTTATCTGACATCCAGCCATATATACTACCTTCTGTGAAGTCAACCACTCGTCGCAGGCGGAGATGAAGATCAACGGCCTAGAAAAGAAAAATGTTTAAAACAAGAAAAAAAAAAAAAAAATCAACTGAAGCATAAAAGGATTTTGTATCACGCCACTCCCCACTGACTTAACCCTTTAGCATTTCGATTATTCTGTCAAATGTAATGTTTATTCATTCACATTGCCTTGAATTGATCATGTATTATCTTGTAGAGTTGAGATTTTGACGCTACATTTGTTTACTTTTAGAATAAGAACAACATTGCAGGGTAGTTGTGAGAGGCCTGATCTGGTCAGTTTGAACACAAAACAGGTAGAATATTTGGGTCCGCTATGGCAGGTTTGAATATCAAAGTGTTAATAACTATCATTTCTAATATAGGCACAAGGCCAGAAATATGGGAGGAGAGAAAAATCACAGTTTGATGATCACTTATTCTGATGACTGCTAGCTTTTCAGTAATTATCTTTCATATAATTTGGTTTCTGTAGTTTATCACCACTTATAACTAAATATTGACTGTTGTAAACCTGAAAGACCATAGCTTTTGTGGATAAACACTTGGCATAGGGAAGGTTACTGACCTGGTAGTTTACATTTAATGACCCTGAAAGGATGAAAAGCAAAGTTGACCTTGGCAGGATTTGAACTCACAATGTAAAGAGCTAGAACAAATTACACTTTGTCTAATGCTCTAATAATTCTGCCAGTCCCACATCCTCTCTCCCAACTAACAAAGGCAGAAAGATACAATTAGATTATCTTCAGTACTTAACCAGTAGGGTACCGACACAGAAAGACAAATGTCAACCTTGGCAGGAATTGAATAAAGGGATGTAACTAAATTCCACAAAACTGTTTTTTCTGCTTCTTTGCTAATCCAATGCTCTTTTCTTGTTGCGGATGCTGCTACTGATGATGATGAAGTATAAATAAACTATATCAATGACATTTTTAACTAAATGCTCTCAAAAGATTATTTACCTTATTACTATTTTGCCTTTTATAATAAAGATCTCTATCCTTCTATATTTGAAATAAACCCTGGTGTTACCGAGAGGTTTCATTGCATGTTAGTTTTCAAGACACAAAACAGTATTTACAAGATTATTACTCTTTTTGGATAGCAGTCTATTGGAGATTTTGATACGTTTTCAGTACAAAAATTAAGAAATATAGGCGCAGGAGTGGCTGTGTGGTAAGTAGCTTGCTTACCAACCACATGGTTCCAGGTTCAGTCATCAATGACTTTTGGGACACCCTGTGTGTGCGTGTGTTTGTGTATATATATATATATATATATATATATATATATATAAACCCCTTCAGGTAGATGGCCCTGCTCAGTATGTAGAAAAGGAGTAGGTAGTAACTCTATAAGATGTACCCGGTGCAAGCTATGGACACATAAGAGGTGCAGCAACATCAAAGGCAGGTTAACTAGCAAGTTAGTTTTTGTTTGTGGCAGATGTTCAGGTGCAATAAAGACTGCAAACAAACAGGAAACAACTTCTATCTCATTCCAGGGTGAAAAACTAGAGGTAGTCGATAGCTTCCGCTATCTGGGCGACCAAGTTAGTAGTGGGGGTGGGTGCGCTGAAAGTGTAGCTGCTAGAATAAGAATAGCCTGGGCAAAGTTTAGAGAGCTCTTACCCCTGCTGGCGACAAAGGGACTCTCACTCAGAGTAAAAGGCAGACTGTATGACGCATGCGTACGAACAACCATGCTACATGGCAGTGAAACATGGGCTGTAACTGCTGAGGACATACGTAAGCTCGCAAGGAATGAAGCCAGTATGCTCCGTTGGATGTGTAATGTCAATGTGAATACCCGTCAGAGTGTAAGTATCTTGAGAGAAAAGCTGAACATTAGAAGCATCAGTTGTGGCGTGCAAGAGAGACGATTGCGCTGGTATGGACATGTGGTGAGAATGGAGGAGGATAGCTGCGTGAAAAAGTGCCACACCCTAACAGTTGAGGGAACCCGTGGAAGAGGTAGGCCCAGGAAGACCTGGGCTGAGGTGGTGAGGCAAGACCTTCGTACATTGGGCCTCACCGAGGCGATGACTACGGACCGAGACCTTTGGAAATGGGCTGTGCGTGAGAAGACCCGGCAAGCCAAGTAAGATCGTTGCCAGTGCCCCTGGACTGGTTCTTGTGCGGGTGGCACATGAGATGCACCATTTTGAGCGTGGCCGTTGCCAGTACCGCCTGACTGGCTCCTGTAGGATTTTCGAGCGAGATCGTTGCCAGTGCCCCTGGACTGGCTTGTGCGGGTGGCACATAAAAGACACCATTTCGAGCGTGGCCGTTTTCGTGCGGGTGACACGTAAAAGCACCCACTACACTCTCTGAGTGGTTGGCGTTAGGAAGGGCATCCAGCTGTAGAAACTCTGCCAAATCAGACTGGAGCCTGGTGTTGCCATCCGGTTTCACCAGTCCTCAGTCAAATCGTCCAACCCATGCTAGCATGGAAAGCGGACGTTAAACGATGATGATGATAAATACATATACAAATATATACCTACACACACATAGATGCCTTTCTCTTGACACACTGTTCCTACCCCCCCCCCCCTCCTGTATTTCCTCCTCTCTGAACTTTCTTCTACATAGGCAATGAAGGACTCTGCCTGAAACATCTTTATTTATAAACTTTCCATCTAAAACTTTCTTCAAGTGTCAAACTAATAATATTCATTGAGAACATGCCTTTCACTTCTGTTGTTTTTTTTGTTTTTTAATTCATTTTTGCGATCAATTTGCCTATATAAATACACACACACACAGTTTGTCTAATTTATGTAAACAAGGAAAAAAGGGACATAAAAGGTATCAACAAACAAATAACACACACATTTCAGACACTATATGTTACATATATGTACACGTTTATACATGCATACACACAAACGTGTATGTGTTCAAGGCATTTGGTTTTCCTTTACCTGTTTGATTTTCTTGCTAAGGCATTCCATTTTAAGAACATCACGGAGTGGTAAATAATCCAAAATACGGCAGATAATCTCCAAAGATAATTCTGCAAGGTAGTCATCAGGTAAGGGCAGCTGCATTTCATACAAGCTCCGAGATTTGGCTAACAGCTGTAAACGTGCACTGCGACGGCGTTGGGGACATTCTGGCATTGGCTGGTCTTCGGCCAGTCCTTGACTGGGAGGTGGGGAAGTAGTAATATCGTCATCAATCTTTAATTTTTTGCATGGAGCCATTTTCACATTAACACACTTTCTTTCCAGCTAGCCTAATGTGAAATTGAACATAAAAGAAAAAAAATTATTTAAAATTTTTATAAATTGAATACATACACAATTAACATTTCATACTGTGAATAAAATTAATCATTAATAATTAAATAAATTATATTTGACATGAAGGTGCAAGAAACTTTTCCTAATCCCATTAAATAATTAACTCTGTGGTCAAACCGTCCAACCCATGCTAGCATGGAAAGCGGACGTTAAACGATGGTGATGATGATTTATTATTTTATTAAACTGTGAGGGTGCATGAGCTAGTGAGATTGTGGTTTTGATTCTTGGAATGAGTGGTGCATTGTGTTCTTGAGTAAAACACTTCATCCCTGCAATCTCTTTAAAATTTTATGTGTGGCATACCATGCACCTGTACAGGTAATCTCACTTTGATGTAGGGAGTGGGTTAATATGTTGTACAAACATTTGATCTTTATAAACAAATCATCTGTGCAGGTTGTCAACAAGAAATTGCAAAACCTTTATCTGTTGTCTACACCGAGAGTCCATAATAGCACAGGAGAAGAAAAATGGGAAAATATAAAATAATAATACTAGTAATTTCTAGCATAAACATAAGGTCACATATTTTAGGCATGGGGATTAGTCACTACTTCAGTATTTGATTACAACAGAACTTGAACTCAGAACAAATACTGCAAAGTATTTTGTCTGACAAACGGCAATTTGGGGAAGGTGTTAGTTGATATATATATATATATACATACATACTACTAATATAAGGATAAAATTTTATTAAAAAATTTTATCAGTGGCCAACATATGAAAAATACCTTTCAAGGTAAAAATTAGAAATACAATTATAAATAAGAGAGAAAGAAAAATTTTCTTTGCCAATATGCTGAAAAATAGACTTTAGATCATCTAACCATATAAAATATTCACTTATATTATTACACCACGTGTCAAAACGAGGAAAGCAAGCTAACAGAAATTCATAAAAATATAGTTATCTCCGAATTGGTTCTGATCTCTGGATTAATCTAAAAAGGATTCTTCCTTCATCAGCGAGGAACACAAAATGGAAATAAATGAAATACTTAGACATACCCATGGAAAAGCAGATGCAAAGTCATGAATACATTTAAGTACCCCAAATATATCCAAATAGAAATTCCATAGCAAACCTCGAAACAAGTGTAGTTGGTCAGGAAACACACACAAGTGGTTAACCAGTCCCGAAGTGAATGAGAATTAATTTACTACTAATATAAGGATTAAATTTTATTAAAACATTTTGCCAGTGACCAGCATATGATAAATACCTTTTAAGGTGAAAATTATAAATACAATTATAAATAAAGGCAAAAGCAAAATTTTCTTTGCCAATATGCTGAAAAATAGACATTAAATCGTCTAACCACATAAAATATTCACTTAAATTATTACACCATGTGTTGGGAGTGAATATTTCATGTAGTTAGACGATTTAGCATCTATTTTTCAGTATATTGGCAAAGAAAATTTTTCTATTGCCTTTATTTATCATAAATAAATATATATATATATGAACCCCAGTACTTGACTGGTAAGACATCAGCATGATTTGAATGTTGAACAAAAAGAAATGAGTGTAATTTAGGCACAAGACCAGCAATTCTGAGGGTAGGGGTAAGTTGATAGTATCACCTCCAATACCTATTGATAATATTTCATTACCATGAAATCACACACCAACAAGCTTCAATCTCAGACTCACAGATGTGCTTTCTCCTCTCTCTGACATTTCTACTGCTACTACAACTACACTGACTTCTCTTCCTAAACGGTTATGTCCACTTCTCCTCAAGTACTCCTGAATCTCTCTCTACTCACACCTCTCTCTTTTACTTTGTCATCCATATTGCATCCATCTCACTACATCCATTTCTACCCTCTCGGAACATCAACCTTTTGCATGTGTTTTTCTTGTAGCCATCAGCTTGCAACTGTTTAGACCTTCAAAGGCCACAGTACAATTCGCTCCTGCTGTACAATCATAAGAAGAAAAAGTCAAAGAAGTTTTCAGAAGAAGAGCTGCTGAAAGTTGATCTCAAAACACTGAGCCGCACAAAAGAGATAACAAGAGACCACAGTACACGAGGAATCGCTGTACTAGAAAAGACACATCCAAACTATGTAAGCATGGAAAAAGAGGCACAAAGCATGGATTTAACATCACCATGGAAATGAAAATCTCAACCCATTGACCATTTCTTTAATTTCCACCAAAAATATATATTATTCAAACCGTTACTGCCCTTGCATCAGATCTACATTTTCCTTTAAGTCTAAAACATCATCATCAACATCATTTAATGTCTGTTTTCCATGCCAGCAAGGGCTGGCCAGTTTGACATTTAATATTATAGATCAATAGCTTAAAAGCAAGACAATGTTTCTCTAGGCACATAGAGACCAAAAGAGTAAAAATGTTTTAACCCTTTAGTGTTTGCATTATTCTGCCAAAATTAATGCTTTTTCAGCCACATTGTTTTGAACTAATCATGCATTATCTTATAGCTATGAGATTTTGATGAGGTAGCTGTTAATTTTTAAAACGATATTGTAGGGTTGGTGTGAGAGACCAGATTTGACCAGTTTGAACATAAAACAAGCAGAATACTTTTGGCCGGATATGGCCGGTTTAAATGCTAAAGGGTTAATGTTAACACGTTAACATAATACAGAGAAGACTCAGAGCTCACTTAACATCAAATTTCATCATTGAGAACATATTGTGTAAATCATTAGATTTGTGTGTTCTGTTTTCAGTGAACATTATCATCTTCAGCAGTCTGCAAAATAACCACTTGTATTTTTATATACTTAAGTCCAGATCATGTAACTTACTATTAACTTAAGGAGAAATTTAAAAAAAAAATGAGCATGTCAATGTCTCCATGAACACGTCTATTGAAACCAACAACCTACCTGATTAGGCACATTGCCTAAGTGCTTAGGCTGTTGGTTTCAGTATCATAAAGGCAGTATACTGTGTCCTTCAGCAAAACATTAGTTTACTAACCTAACAAATGCCCAGCCAAGTGCTGGCAAGAGCTGATGCAGTCCTCACACTCTCCAGCTTTCAAATCTTGGAAATTTCTCTTGGTAAAGAATGAGGGGAGCCAAGAGAGTGTCTGTGTTTGTTCACAATGACGTAAGCCCCTAAAACAATTAGCAAAAGCATAATACATGTTACCAGATCATGTTTGCTTGAGAGTGATGACTTCAGCTAATTATAATTGTCTCAAATTTTAATATTACAGATAAGTTTTTGTTGTATCTTTTTATCTTTTACTGGTTTCAGTCATTAGACTGCAGCCATGCTGGGGCACAGCCTTGAGGAGTTTTTAGTCGAATGAATCAACCCCAGGACTTACTTTTTAAAAGCCTGGTACTTATTCTATTGGTTTCTTTTGCCAAACTGCGAAGTCACATGGATGTAACACACCACCAACACCGGTTGTCAAGCAGTGTGGGGGACGAATACAGACTAACACACACACACAAATATATACAACAGGCTTCTTTCAGTTTCTGTCTACCAAATCCACTGACAAGGCTTTGGTTGGCTCAAGATTATAGTAGAAGACACTTGCCCAAGGAGCCATGCAGTGGAACTGAACTGGGAACCATTGTTGGGAAGCAAACTTCTTGCCACACAGCCACATCAACTTGTCGAATTACATAAGCACAAGCATGGCTGTAAGTAAGTGCCTTCTGCTAATGCCTTACAGGAAGATTTGATAGGTGGAAACTGCAGAAACTAGTCATATATGTGCATGCACATGCATCTTTCTGTTTGTCTCTCCACCAACTGAACATCCTGCTGTCAATTTGTTTATAATCAAGTAAGTTAGCAGTTCACCAAAAAGAAACTACCAGACTTACAATTAGTTCTGAATAGGGAATGGTGTGCAATCTGAACCTTTTAAGCAAGGCTGCAGTCAAGTAATGCCTGAAAGAAGTACAATATATAGCTATGTCCAGTTCCTAATGTTACTATTGTTCAGCCTCATTCTTTTGCTGTCGCTGATCACAACTAGGTTCTTTGGATTATAATCTTAAGGAACAGTCAACCATATCACCTATTTGGTTTTAAAGTTTATTAAAACAGTAGAAGCAGACAATATTAAGTTATAATTATTTTTGCTTGATATTTGTTAGAATATGTTTAACTAATGATGCATACATCCCAGTCTCACTCAGCTTCATGATGATATTTGCAAGAAAACAACCAACTACGGGCATGCCTCGGCTTGAGTCATTTCGATTTAAATTGCTCTTGATTATATGTTGGTTTTCAAAAATAATATATGGAAAAATAAAAATCAAGTCAAGTCATTTTACTCGACTGTCTGCCACAAATATTGGAATCGTAAAACACTAGAAAACTGTTAAAGGCACATAAAATCATGTTACTGTACAATAAATAAGAATAAAAGCATATAAAATCATATTAAAATATGTACAGTAAATGTTAAGATACACACCATAAAGTAGTGTAGCTTAGTGAACGAAATCATGAAATCAGTCGTGTAGTCTTATTTATTGGTCTTTCAGAGCTCATATTGCACTGTAGTTCCAATATCTACCGTTAGGCATCACTGTCACTTGTGATTGTTTTGAATTCAGATTTGTTTATGTCTGTCTATCGGCTACTTTCTCATTCTCATTCATTTGTGACTTTATTTTTTGCCCCCATGGCTCCTAAGAAATTTCATAGTGTAATTGCTAAGCATCATGCTATAACACTGGAAGATAAACCAGATGTGATAAAACGCCATGAGAAAGGTGAAAAAGTGGTAGCAATTGCACAATCTTTTGGGATGAGTCAGACAACTGTATCAACAATTGTACATAATAAGGAAAAAATTTTAGCACATATCAAATTTGAAGTCCTAGGGATGAAGAATGCTATCATCAATAAGAAGAGAGGCAAAATCTTTGAAGAAATAGGAAGTCTTCTTTCTCTTTGGATTGTTAGGTTGAATTGTCAGCATGCTACCATTAGTCAAGAAATCATTCAAGAGAAAGCACTGTCTTTGTTTGAGGACCTGAAGAAAAATATCCTGATGAGAAAGATGTAGAGTTCAAGGCAAGTCAAGGACGATTCATGAGATTTAAGGAGTGAAGAAGTTATCACTTCATTAAGAAGCAAGGTGAAAACTACATCAGCTGATGAACAAGCAGCAGTGGAATTTTCTCATGCATTATAAAAAAGACATTGAAGAAAACGGATTTTTAACATAGACGAAACTGGGTTGTATTGAAAAAAATTGCCAGACTGTGCATTCATTTCCAAGGAGGAGAAAACTACTCCAGGCCCAAAGGTCTCAAAAGAATGTGTGACCATTATGTTGGGAGGTAATTGTGCAAGAGATTTTAAGTTAAAGCCATTGCTTGTGTATCCTACACACAACCCTTGTGCCCTAAAGAACATACCCAAGGCATCCCTCCCTGTTATATGGATGGCTAACTCAAAAGCATGGGCTTCTGTTTTTGTTTTCAAAGATTGGTTCTTCAATCATTTTATCTCAGCAGCAGAGAAGTACTATAAGGAGAAGGGGATTCCTTTTAAGGTTTTACTTATCTTAGATAATGCTCTTGGCCACCTGCAAAACATCATAGATTTTGATCCCAAAGTTACTGTTGTATATCTCCATCTGAACACCACATCTTTTCTGCAGCCAATGGATTGGGGAATAATTGCTATCGTCAAGTGTTACTCTATGAAGTGTACGCTGTGGCAAGCAATAGCTGCAAGTGATTTTGATGAGTCCATCACACTTTGTGACTTTTGGAAGAGATACGATATCTACAAGGCTGTACAGAACATAGCAGCGGCATGGAATGATGTACAGAGCACGGCAATGAATGGTGTATGGAAGAAGCTATGCCTGCAATTCGTGAATGATTTTAAGGCGTTTGATAATGTTGCCATCAGCAAAACGTTGGTGACTACGAGCAAAGAACTGGAAATGGATTTGGAGGAGAGGATTTCACAGATTTATTTGAAAAAGACAAGCAGTCCCTGACGAACGAGGATTTGATAGAGCTTCACAAGCAGCAAAATAAAGAAGAGGAAGTCGAACCTGAGCCACGTCACTTTACCATTAAGAAAATGCAGCAAGCATTTGCATATATCGAAAAAGATCTTTCTATGTTCGAGGATATGGATCCAAATGCTCAACGCTTTTCCAAAATTATGGGGGCTTGTCACGAAGCTTTTGTTCCTTATAATGTAATCCTTGGAGAAAAGAAGACAGTTCAAAGAACTCTCGACCGGTTTTTTTAAGCGCATCGAACAAGATCAGCCAGAGTCAGCTGTTGATGTTGACGTACCATGTCTTATTGCAAACCGCATTCATAAATAGTGTCCGCGATGTACGGTAAACACCGCCAAATTGTATTTGTAAATTTAGATTACATTTTTTTGCTATACTGTATCAAAAAATAAAAATTATTTGTTTGTTAAGCTTAAAATAGGTTTTTATGAACAATGTATTATTGAAAATGCATTCATAAATAAAGTACAGAACAGGGAATGGTTATTATCGGTTTAGCCTAGAGACAAGTAAATTCGGCCTAGCCTAGCCCAGAGACAAGTTAATTCGACTTAAGTCGTGTCTCCTGGAACCAGTTAACGACGTAGGGTGAGGTATGCTTGTATTTACTTCATTGAGTATCGTTCAAACTGGTAATGTTTCAGTAGGACAATATCCTCGTATCTTATTTGTGCTGAGAGAGTAGGGAAGGGCACACACACACACACACGCACAAACGTTCAGTCGAATACTTGAATAAAAAAAAAAAAAAGACGTCCATCAATTGAATTTTGTTAGTTAATTTTACGATGTCGTTATCACTATCTTGAAATAAATGCGTTTATGAAAGGGTGCATACAATAAAATAATATAAAAATGATGGCATCGTACCAAAATAAATAGATAAGTTAATGTAAATAAGGCTTATATTATGCATCAATATCCGAAGCGTGGACGTCAGCTATTCGGCATTTCCCTGTTGCAAAAAGAAGAGACCAAAATAAATATTGCTGAAGAAATCATAAGCTTAAAAAGCAACAATTTTTACCCAGCTCTATCAAAGAATCGATTTTTTTTCCTTTACAGAATCACATGACAAAGTAAATTAACAGATTAAGTAGAAATTTCGCTAATAGTACATTCAGAGTAGTGTTGTTAATTGTGGTTTATGGGTGTTTTGATTTTGAAATATATGTCAAACACATAATTTCTTCTTACAGGATATTTTTGTAAATAAAAAAAAATAATGAAAATAAATAAAAAATGAAATTAAACAAAGAATACAATGAGTGTAATTAGATATATATGAATAGGGCCTATAAAATCGTGAAAACAAACTAGACAATGATTTAAGTGAACGAAGGGAGTAGGAAGGTCCAGGGAGAAGAACTTTAATAAAGCGTTCGAACTGTAATTGGTTGTGGTTAGGGTCAAATAAATCCTATCGAGCAGATTTATGATCAAAGGCATTGCATCGACAACCACTATGTCCTGTTTCAAATTTTCGGTAACCGTGTGTCCAAAATTACGTTATCTAACGTCCTTCCGGTTTTAAAAAAGGTCGAGTGTGATTTAGACATTTAGCTGCTATTTCTAATAGATCGAACGATCACGCAGTGGTTCTTTCGTTGGTTCAGTCCATTAGTTTGTCTCAATAAAACACAATACTCTCTCTCTCTCTCTAAATGTGTTTATTACGGTAGTTAACGTGAGGCATTCTTGTATAGTTATGCTCTTATATATGTGTGTGTATATATATATGTGTTTATTACAGTAGTTAACGTGAGGCATTCTTGTATAGTTATGCCCTTATATATGTGTGTGTATATATATATATATATATATATATATATATATATATATATATACGGACCAGTGTTATGTTTCCGTAAGCTTATATCACTGAGTATTAGGTAATAAACTATCCTGAAGCCGACCATGCAGACTTCTGTGCGGTCGTTGAATCTACTAGAAACAACAACCAAACCTTGCTAAACTCACACGTCATACAGTCTTAAACATGGAAGGACTACAGTGCCTAATATAATTCTACTAGAAATATACAAAACTCAAACATGTACAACTGTGAGCAACAAAACACTAACGTAATTAATTCTTTAAAGGCGAAATAAGACAAAAAAAACAAAGACTTATTTAAACGAGGTTATAAAATAAGAAATCTTCGTGGATTAATTTTTGTTTTATTTTTATCATCATGAACTTTTGGCGAAATATATTCTCCGTCCTACCTTTAAAAACATCCAAATTTTTCTCAAAGTATTTCTCATTGTTTTTTTTTTAAAAAAAGGTCACTATGATAATATAATGATAATATATTCATAGATGGAATGGTCACGTTCGGAATAAATTTTGCTCATAAGTCTGACTGACCAAGGCCCGGAGCTCCACAACAATCAACTTGTTACAAAAATATACAAATTAGAAATTTATTTGTAGAAGTTTATCTACGACACATTTTTTTTCTTTAAACATATTTTCGCAGCCTAAATTCGGTGTCTCGTTTATAAAAATTACATAACATTAGTTAATCAGAAAGTAAAAAAAAAATTAAGAACGACTTTGCCTTTCATCTTTTGAGAGTCTGTATAGTATAAAATACCAGTAAATGCGTGTCACCACTGTTTACAGAATCCATCTAAATTATAACTGTAAACAAATGACGAGCTCTCACTCAGTTTCGATCTTTGGCTACATACATTAAAACATTTCCACCTCAGAATAGATCTTTTCACGAGAGTTGAACTGCAAACTACGTATTTATTGCAGTCAACCCTACATTTGACAGATATATGGTTCGACTTCTGCGGCAGGATCAGTGATTTTTTTTTTTTTAAATTTTATTTCTTTCCTTTCCGATTAAGACCGCGTCGTAAATGGTCTATGTTATTTCAAGTTTTAATTGTCCACGTTAAATATTGTGTTTTATGAGAGAGAGAGATACTTTACATCATTTTATGTTCATGAGAAAAGCAAGAACGTTATACAATGAATTCTTCAGTATTAAAATGCACTAGTAACATTTTCTGCGATTATAACCACCTAATAAATTTCTTACAAAACAGATAGAAACAGTTGAAACCCATATTATTTACATTCATTTAAACCTATCTTACCAATAAACAGAACTTCAGTCCACCTTGTCATAAAAGATTGGAAACAAAAGAAAATTAAATTTTTAGGAACGAGACCTTTCAGTGAAGAGAGAGAGAGAGAGAGAGAGAGAGAGAGAGAGAGAGAAAGAAAGAGAGAGAGAGAGAGATTGGTTACAAAAGAAAGAAATTAAGTTGCCCCTCATCAGTTTTTGGCACAATTATACAAATGCGCATCATTTGAAGAAATTGAGTAAGGACAATAGGTCATCTCTCAACCCTAACAACTCTTCAGTTACAAAATTAGAACTCTCTTTACTCCCTATGATCTTCCCATGCTATTTTTGCTTGAGACAACAAGCAATAAAGAGTATATAGGATAAGATAGACGACTTCAAGTGACCTTGCTAATTCTATTACGAACAATATTCTTTGTAGGATGGACGGATGTATAAAATATATATATAATGCTAATAATTCAACTGCAGATTTCCCACTTCTCTTGTTTTCTTGTGCAAAGCAAACTAAGTTATTCACACACATACACACTTATGTTTTAACTATAACAGTTCCCATTTTCAGCTGAAGCTTTTTTTGATCTAGTTATACTTTTAAAGTCCTTTAGTCGGAAAAAACAAACTAACAAACAAACAAGCAAAACGGATATTCCTGCAGCATATGTCCACCGTCCCCGTATATTAGAAACTTTGCATCCTGATCAAAAGTCAACATATACATACATACATATATATTATATATATTAGCAAAGTATGACAATATATTAGTGTTTTGTGTATATTGAACGATTTAAAAATGATATCGGGCTTACTTGGAGTCCTCTTTAATTTGCAAGTTCTTCAAATGTTCATTTTCGCGTACACTCAGACGGTATTTCTTAAATGCCGGCAAATAAAATAGTACTACACATACAACAATGCTGCTAATAACTGCAATTTGATTAAATCGAAGATTTTTGAATTTCATTCTTTAAGTGCATAAGTTACACGTCTTGATTGCTAAATGTAAACTAATTGGAAAAATACTTGGTGGAGAGCGAGAGATAAAGTCAATGTTAACTGCATTGAGAACCAAGCCTTTTCGGGAGGACGACTACAACAAACCGCTTACGTATTGCAAACATAATTACACTGTATCCATAGTATTACAAGTGGTAACAGGTTTTATTGAACCACTACAGGAATTTAAAAATATTATCCTTTATATTAATTTTATCTTTAGAAATATTATATGAAATGTCGCATTTATTTTTTAAATATTATTAATTTTTCTCGTGTTCTCTTTTTTTTTTTAATTTATAATTTCGTAAGGGATTTTACTTGCAAATCGGTGTTATGCCGAAAAGAAGTTCCTTATGAAAATATTACCAGCTTTCAGGACGACACACCGGCATAAAATATTATAAATCATTCATTCGTACGAAAATGCGTGAAAATGTGTTACTCAATTTAGTTACATATTGGTTGTAATTAGTGATATAAATCAACACTATTACATACATTTTACAAAAAATAGTAACAGATAAAGATTAGTAATTTTTTTTATATAAACAGAAACAAACCACTAAAACTAACTAAAACAGAATAACGATTGAACAGTAAAAAAACATAAGATGAACTTGTATACATACAAATATAAATTTAGTAATTATAGAAAAATTTATTAAGTCGCATGAAGAAATTTTGATTAATTAGATAAATGACATAAAGGAAAAAAGTTAAGATATTTGGAGCTGTAAATTGCTCGAAAAGATTTTGTCATGGTACATTTAAGAATTCTTCTCTTAAAAACTTCAAGCAAACGTGGTTGCATGACACATCTTTATACGAACAGAATACCAATATATCGTATGGCTTTCTTTACATAGGAATATATTTAACTTCCTTTTGTTTACTAGATTTGTGCCAAAAGATCAAAATAACTTGTTCAAAATCCTAGCATTCAATAACATTTGAAGTTTCATTTCTGACAAATTTTTTCAGTAACTGGATAACAAAGTTATAATTAGTTTTAATTCTCATTTTTTTTTTTTGCACAAATTAGTAGAGTAACTAATCCTCTAGTCTTTAACGGACAATGATTCAATGATACAAATAAGATGAAAATGGCTGTGAAGATGTGGATACAATAGAGCACATGAATTTTTTTCCGGGAGGATGTGAGTTGGTGGGGAAAATGCATCAGTTGTGATAGAGACTGTGGTGTGTAGTACCTTTGTATAGAGGAAATATTAATCTACCAATATGTGCAACTGAACAACCTATTTCACTTACTACCACTGCTGCCACCATTTTTTTTCCTTCCTGTAGGCAAATAATGAATTCCAAGTAGAAGTAATGTATCATCATTGAGTTTTTGAGAAAGAATGGGAACAGGATGTTTGATATCCACAGAATGCTACACGTTGTTGACAAGAGTAATGTGCACAAATAGATGAAGTTTAAAGAAGGAGAAATTTGCATTGAAGACAAACCATTACCATCACCCGTGACCACTGACATGAATTGTTAGCAAGTAGGCAAGTTGAGTCACAATCTGTGAGCTGGCTACATATCTGAACTATGGTCACAATTCATTACAAAAGATGATGGAAAATTTTTGGTATTGAAAAATGTTTGCAAATTGGTTACTTTGGCAGTTGACACCCAATTTGAAGGGGAAATGGGTGGAAGTCTGTTCTGATCTGCTGGAAGTGTTTGAAGTCAATAAGGACATGTCTTTATTTCCTGATTTGGTGACAGGGTATGAAAGATGGCCTATCTTTGTGATCCAGAATTGAAGGCACTGCTCATGGAATGATGTCACAACTCTTCTCCAAGGCCTAAGGGTTCAAGGGCCAGTAATTAACATAGGAAGTCATGGTAACTGTTTTTTGAGGTCATGAAGGCATCATTCGCCTTGATTTTCTGGAATAGTGAGCAGTGCACTGAAACATTCAAAATGCTTAGAGAAGCCATTAAGAGGAAAAAAATCAAACAAGGATCTGAAAATGATCTTCATTCCCCAAGACAATGTGTGACCACACACATTTTTGAAACTAATCAGGCAATTGACAAACTGGATCCTTCATCCACTGTGCACTCTGACTTCCACCTGTAAGATCCAATGAAGGAAAGTCTTTAACAGACAATGATTCAATGATATAGATGAGATGAAAATGGCTGTGAAGATGTGGATACAATAGAGCACATATGAAGTTTTTTCCAGGAGGATGTGAGTTGATGGGGAAAATGGATCAATTGTGATAGAGACAATGGTGTGTAGTACCTTAGTATAGAGGAAATATTAATCTACCAATATGTGCAATTGAACAACCTATTCCAGTTACTACCACTGCTGCCACCATTTAACATACTTCTTCCATGCTGACATGGGTTGGACAGTTTGCTAGGAATTGGCAAGTCAGAAAACTGTACCAAACTCTACTGTCTGCTTTGGCATGGTTTCTACAACTGGATGCCCTTCCTAACACTAACCACTTTACAGAGTGAACCTGGTGCTTTTTACATGGTGCCAGCAGCAGGGAGGTCACCAAGTAATTTGCAAGACAATTTGAGGGTGGAGAATAGTATTGAGGGAGGTGGCTTTGTGCCAGGTGATTAGAAGTTAGAATGTGAATAGAGAGGGAGCAATAGGTGTCTTGCAATTCAAGAGATACATGGTTACCTCAGTTGGAAAGAGAATGGAGCAAGGGGATACAGAAAGAGAGGGAAATGGTAAAAATGTGATGGGGTGTACACCCAAGTTACAGGGAGGTCTACGAGGTGATGCCAAAAAGTTCCCAGATTAGTTGTGTTTAATAAAAAATAAGTTTTAACATAACCCCCTTTGAAATAGTCACCTTGCACAGCAATACATCAGTCCCAGTGTGCTTGTCACTTCTGGAATCCAACCTGGCAGTCATTTTCCATAAGCGAGTCAAGGACTTTCCGTGATTCACTCAGGATCTTGATAGAGGTGGTGATCTTTGAGTTGCATCTTCATCTTAGGGAAGAGATGGAAGTCTGCAGGTGCTAAATCTAGCAACTAGGGTGGGTGTGGAAGCAATACCATGTTGCTTTTGGTGAGAAACTCATAAGTGAGGAGAGCTCTGTGACAGGATGCATTGTCATTGTGAAGAATCCAATTCTTCGCTCTCCAGAGATCCAGATGCTTTCACCAAATATCCTCCCTCAAACACTTCAAAACGTCACAGAAGGACTCTTGATTGATGGTCTGGTCCTGGGAGATGAACTCTCAGTACATAATACCATGGATGTCGAAAAAAATGATGTGCATGCTGTTGTACCTGCTTTGATTGTGGAAGTGAAGGGCTCTTCAATTGTGACAACTGCTGCTTCATCTCAGGGTGGTATGCTCAACATCTCTGTAGCAGATTTCTCAAGTTTAATGCAAAATTTCACATTGGCTCTTTGCTAAAACTTCCTGTCCATGAAACAAATCACAGACTACAGCATACCATGATCACCACAAAATCACAAATTTCACAACTTGCGAACTAAACCTAGTAATGTCACTCAGCACACTGCCTCATGAAGGTCACTGCATGCACAACTGTGTGCTGCTATCTGTTAACAACATTACAGAAATAGTCAGTGAACTTTTTGATGCCACCTTGTATATATAGCGAAGTGGATCAATCATTGTATAGGGTGAATGGGTGGGTAAGTTTGTGAGGTTGTAAAAGGAGAGTGGGAATATAGTGAGTGGAAACAGGTAGGAGGGGTTTTTAGGAGGATATGTTGAGGGTAAGAGATTTGACAGGGGTATGTGTGCAAGTAAGTTTATGAATGGAGAGTGGTAAATACATTAAGTGGTGAACATGGGTGAGGAAGGTGTTAGGGAGATGGGATGTTGGGGAGAGATTTGTCAGAGACAGATTGTGTGATGGGGCACGGGCACAAAGGACAAGCCTTCAAGGCCTTGATTTTACTTAGCTGGATGGATCTTCTCAAGCACAGCAAATCTCCAATAGTCTTGGTTCTTTGTCATATCATCTGAAGGTTATTCTTCTCCACTTCATCCCATATTTTCGAAAGTGTTCCTCTTCTGCAGGTTCCCTCCATATTCAGCGATTGGCATTTCTTTATGCAGATGTCTTCACTCATGTGCATTACATGGCCATATCGATGCAATCTTCTTTCTTGCACACTACATCTGATGCTTCTTATACCCAGTTAGTCTTTCAACACACTTATACATTGTTGTACATGCACTCTGACATTGCACATCCAGCCTGAGGGAGAGGTCCTTCTTTCGACTATCTACTAAGGGTCCTTCTGGGCATTCGAGGAAATCTGTTTCCTGTGTGTTCTTAGTGTTTATTGTTCCTGCACATCCGCAACACACAAACACTACTTTCTCTGTTAACCTCGTATGATTTCACTGAATCTCTTATATCTGTCCTTAGCTTGCACTGAGTACACCATTAGGAATTTGTACCTACACCTTTTCTACATATTAAGCAGGGCCGTTTTCCTGAAGGGATTAGTAATTTATCTGCTTTCCTGCATTTTTGTCTTTACTAAATTAACTGTAAGTCTGTTTGATTCCAGTCCTTGCTTCCACACCTGAAATTTCTTTTCCAGTTTTATTAAAGATTCAATTATAAGAACAAGGTCATCAGCATGGAGGAGCTACTGTGGCCAACCAGTTTTAAATTCCCCTGTTATGGCCTGGGAGACTATGATCATTGGTGAACTCTTACCTGTACTCATTGTTGACATTCAGCTTACTGACAGTATCCCTGTACATGGCTCTCAACAACCAGTCATCTACCTCTAGGTTTCACAGCAACCACCAGATGAAGGAGTGAATGACTCTGAAGACTTTCTATATGTTGACAAATACTAAGTACAGCAGTTTATTTTCAACTAAATGCTTCTCCTGCTTGGAAGATGGCATCAGTAGTACTTCTCTCTGGTACAAAACCAAACTGCATCTTATGAAGGTTAATTTTCCTTCCTAATTAGTATATATATATATATATATATATATGTGTGTGTATATGTATGTACTCACACACATATATTGCATATACTGAGTTGGCCAAAAAAGTTTGTTCAATTTTTGTGAACACTAAACTTCAAGCACTCTAATAAGTAGCTAACTTCAGTGTGTCCCTTGCACATGTGCACTGATTAGATCTTGACACTTCAACATAGTTTGACATGAACTTGCCAAAAGACAGGTTGTATTTTGTGTGCTTAGGACCACCCTGAAAATGGAGAACCAAAATGAACATTATTGACACCTCATGTTTTACCTATTTTAAAAGAGGCAAGAAAGTCATGGAAACCTGCAGGAAGATATGCACAGTGTGCAGAGAGGACGCTGTTACAAAATGTGTGAGTCAGAAGTGGTTTTGAAAATTTTTGTTCTCACATAAAAAAATAGTTTCAAAGGAGAGAAAATAGAATTGGTGATATTCATGCTTTTCTAAGGGATATCAATAATATAAATGAAGTGCAATATTTCCAGCTTGGAATCAAAGAAACATGTAACAGACTTGGCTTATAAGAATCTACCTATTCTCTCACACACATTTGCTGGCACTTAAAACAAAAAAATAATGAAAAACAATAAAAAGTAAATAAATATAATTTTTATTATAAATAGTCATGATTTTTACAGGTATTTTAAGATTCAGTAGCTTCTCATATTTTCTCAAAGTTTTGAACAATTAATCTCAACTTTTATATTCTTATCAGGCTACTATTTTGTCATCTTCTAGTGTTTTATTTCTACACATACACATTTACCTTACGCTGGTTGTGAACTCAGAATGATTCATTCTTAATGTGGGTTTTCAATGTTCTTAACTTTTCTGCCACAGTTTTATAAAGAAATTACTTTATAATTTTTTTGAATGTATGAATGTTTTCCAGTAATCGAAACCATATGTAATTATTGTTAGTCATTTAACCCTGAGTCAACAATCACTGAGCAAATTATGATTAAAGCATTACAGACATGATCATTTTACCTTCTCAAGAGTATGTAGGAATACATTATTTAATACGACCTTTTGTTATTTAAAATGGCAGTATGTGATTTGAAGAAGATATCACTGTTATTTCTAGCAGATCAGATGATCATGAGAAGTAGGCTAACCACTAAATCATGTGCCTTCACATAATGGCTGCAACAAGGTCTGAAATCAAGATTAGCTGGCCAACAGACAGGAATCTGAACTTTTACATCCACAATACTTTATTAAAGATTGTTTAAATAATTATATAGAACACAATATGTAGTATTAAGTGTTTGATAACATAGAAGAGTTAACTTGCTTACAAGAATTTGCAATCAAATCACTTATCATTAATAGCAATTCAAAGGTGGTGAGCTGGCAGAACTGTTAGTATGTTGGGCAAAATGCTAAGCAATATTTCATTCACCTTTAAGTTCTGAATTCACATTTCGCCAAGGTTGACTTTGTCTTTCATACTATCAAGATCAATAAAATACTGTATTTTAACATGTATAAGGAAAACCGTTTTTGTCAAAAATTAGGTTAAAAAATATGGGAATTTGTTGTTGCCAGTGCCGCTGGACTGGCTTCCGTGCAGGTGGCATGTAAAAAGATACCTTTTTGAGCGTAGCTGTTGCCAGTACCTCGTGCCAGTGGCACGTAAAAGCACCCACTACACTCTCGGAGTGGTTGGTATTAGGAAGGGCATCCAGCTGTAGAAACTCTGCCAGATCAGATTGGAGCCTGGTGCAGCCTTCTGGCTTGCCAGTCCTCAGTCAAATCGTCCAACCCATGCTAGCATGGAAAGCAGACGTTAAACGATGATGATGATGATGATGAGTACTATAATCCCTTATAAAACCTTTTTTCCAAATTTTAAGTCCCCAAAATTGGGGGGTTCCTTATACACGTTAAAATATGGTAAGTACCAGCTGAGCACTGTGCAATCAACTTACCCCCTCCCCCAAATTTGTTGGCCTTGTGCCAAAGTTTGAAACCAATTTTAAAGTTCATTAAAGCAGTGATCTGGCAGAATTGTTAGCATGCCAGGCAAAATGCTTAGTAGCATTCATTCATCTTTAAGTTCTGAGTTCAAATTTTGCTGAGGTTGACTTTGCTTTTCATCCTTTTAGAGTTGTTTAAATAAGTACCAGTTGTTTAAATAATTACCAATGTAATTGACTTACCCCACTCCCCTGGTCTTGCTGGCCTTGTGCTAAAATTTGAAACCATTAACTGCAATTCAAAATACTCTCGGCAATTGTGGTGTTGATAAAAGTAACTTAATACTAATATTAAGTTACCGTTTCAACCACTGGACTGTGGCTGTAGTCAAACAAATTGACCCCGGTACTTACTTTCTAAGGTTAGTACTTATTCTATTGGTCACTTTTGTCAAATTGCTAAGTTACTGGGGTGTAAATGAAGCAATGCCAATTGTCAAGTGGTGAAGTGTGGGGACACACACACACATGATGGGTTTCCACAGTCAAGCAAATTCACTCACAAGGCTTATTTTGGCCTGGGGTTATAGCAGAAAACACTTACCCAAGGTACTACACAATGGGACTGAACCTGAAACCCTGTGGTTGCAAAGCAAGCTTCTTAACCACACAGCTATGCCTGCTATTTACAAATATAGTGGGTAGTTACAATGTTTGAAATTGTTAAATAAGTTTTCCATTCAGTATTGAAGCATATAACACCACAAAGGTTCTAAGAAGGTTCTTGCTATGTGAAGAAGGTTCTTGCTAGGTGAAAATAAATGTTTCAAAAAGAAACAGAAATGCAAACCATGCAACAAATTGCATTAATATTCTTATACTTAAGTACAATGATAAATACAATTCAATATCAATTTGCTTCTGAAACTTTCTGAGCCAATTTTGCAGCTATATCTTTGTAAATGTTAGCCTGCAATGAAAAGAAGAGAAAAAATGGTTAGAATAAAAACAACTTGAAGAGGTTGCTCCTATAACATGTTATCTTTTAAGCTTGAGCAGGTTTTTGGCTGTTTACTCCATAGTATGTAGTCAATCTAATGTTCAACGTCTAATGTCTTACTTTTATGCTATACTCTGTGAGGATGCATGGCCTGATGGTTAGAGTGTTGCACTTATGATTGCAAGATTGTAGGTTCAGTTCCTGTATTGGGTGTTGTGTTGTGTTGCAATTTTGAGCCAAAACACTTCATTTCATGTTGCTTTGTGATCACTTCAACATCTGACATGTGGAATGTTGTGCACCTGTACAGGCAATGTCAATTTGATAGATGGAGTTTATGTGCAGCACAAACATTTGATCATTATAAGCAAATCACCTGTGCAGGTTGTTTGGCAAGAAATTGCAGAACCATCCTTGGATTGAGAGACCACCATTAATGTTATACTCTAATCAGGTAACAACAGTTAGTATCATAAAGAGAATTTTATTTCTTTAACAAAAGAAATCATGCATGTCTTTTTAGTTCATGTCTATAATATATATTTTATGAAAAAAAAAAAGTAAAGAAAAGTTTTCCATGATAGATATTAAAATAAATTGAATAATTACTGGAGCAAGATGTTTATTACAAAATTCTCTTTCTAAAGTCAAAACAAATATTAGTTTCAAATTTTGGCACAAAGCCAGCAATTTTTAGGGAAGGGGTAAGTCGTTTACATTGACTCCAGTACTCAATTGATACTTGTTTTATTGACTCCAAAAGAACGAAAGACAAAGTTGACTCCAGTGGCATTTGAACATAAAACCAGAAGAAATGCTGCTAAGCATTATGTCCAGTGCAGTAATGATTCTACCAACTCACTGCCTTAGTCAAAACAAATGTTGAAATACAATCCAAGTGAAAAATCACTTAAATAGGCTGTCGAAACAAGATTAGTATCTCTCTGCATTATGTGAATACTTAAATATATATATAAAGTGTCTTATGTGAATACATAAAGTTAAGGCATGTGGCTTAGTGGTTAGGGTATTCTGCTCATGGTCATAAGGTCGTGAGTTCGACTCCCAGCAGCACATTGTGTCCTTGAGCAAGACACTTTATTTCACATTGTAGCAGTCAACTCAGCTGGCAAAAATGAGTATTACGTGTATTTCAAAGGGCCAACCTTGTTACATTCTGTGTCATGCTGAATCCCCCTGAGTATGTATATCTGTGGAGAGCTCAGCCACTTGCACGTTAATTTCATGAGCAGGCTGTTCCATTGATCCAATCAACTGGAACCCTTGTCATTGTAACTGACAGAATGCCAGCTTGTTAGTTATAAAGCATCTCCATATAGTGTGTCAATATTTATAAATGTTTAAAGTATCTCTATATGTAGTGTAAATAGGTTATGGCTCACTTAATGCTGTTAAGTCTCTCTCCCTCTCTCTTTCTCTCTCTCTCTCTCTCTATATATATATATATATATATATATATATATATAAAGTAAATATGTATCTTGTGTCACTATGTATAATAAATGTATAAAGTATCTCTAAACATAATATAAATAGGCTATAGCTATTAAAATTACCACCTTATTTTGCTCAAGAACACAACACATCACCCAGTCCAGGACTGAAACCACAATTTTATGATCACGAATCCAACACCCCAACCACTAAGCCACATGCCTCTCCTTGTGGACATGGTGGTGTAAAATATTTATTTTAGCATTCTATAACAAGATCAGAGTTTACTCACCTGAGGGCTG
Source organism: Octopus bimaculoides (assembly GCF_046866305.1). Lineage (NCBI taxonomy): Eukaryota > Metazoa > Mollusca > Cephalopoda > Octopoda > Octopodidae > Octopus > Octopus bimaculoides. The sequence goes on from NC_142928.1 coordinate 91,268,719, forward strand.
TCTGGTTTAGATACAACTATAGGGGCACCACTGTCACTTTTTTCTCGAATATCAATATGAAGAGGAATATCTCCTAGAAAAGTAATAAATAAAAAAAATTATCACTATACGCAATTTCATTTGATAACATAAGCTGACTGACTTGATAGTGTATTAGACAACCAGCTGGATGTTCTAGATTGCCTGACCCAGTAAATGTTAAGAATATTTCCCACAGATGCAGTGCCAGTGCTAATGAACTAACAATGCTTCAACTGATAAGCCAGTACTCCAGTTGTTCTTAACCGGGGTCCATATAAAATTTTGTGGGGCCCATGCAGCAAAATAGTAAATTGGTGATCCACAATAATAGTTTAAGAACCCTTGAAAAAATTTTGCTTTAAATGTATGTATTGGTTTGTATAGCAAAAAACAGCTGGATTTCTTTCTCTAATGTTTTACACAGTTTAAACCTACACAAGTTAATATGTAAAAAACAAAATAGGAATTTTAAAAGACGTATTTATAAAACTAATTTTTAAAAATCAAATGGTGATGGGAGTCCACCAGAATAAAATAATAACCAAAGAGATTCATAGATAAAAAATGGCTGAGAACCCCTGCAATACTCTATCAATTTGGCCATTTATGACTAGATATCCATGGAATGGCATATTAGTGCTACAGGGAAGTACATTTTGTTGCCCAAGTGAATAAAGTGACACCTACATTGTCTCTCAGTCAACTGGAAATAGTAGTTAAATTTCTCTCAAATCACACCCTACCATGTTAAAAATGGTAAGACACTTTGGACAATATAGTCCTAGATACATCTAAAAAGATGTAATCATCAAAGCTGGAATGATTTTAAACATAAATCTACTCAATCAGAGCTGACATAAGACTGAACAACAACACCTGCTAACTGTAACAAGTCACAACAATTTTCCAAGTGTTTTTAGCAGATTAAAGAGATGGATTGATATCCTCTTATCAGTACAACTTGGTTTCTAAGTGGCTGCTAAATCTGATAGAAACAACAGCTAAATCTCCCTTAAATCCTATCCGATCATCTTAAATAAAGAAGGTCAGAGTGGATAATTTAGTTCTAGATATACTATGCCTAAAGTTAAGGAGTTGTTATGGTCAGACCACTGTTGATCATAGGGCAAGCCTAGAGCTAAATAACATCAACAGCGAACTAGAGATGGAGAGTTTCTGCTAAGAAGACTAATTCTGGTCATACCACATGACTATTGTTACTTTTTATTACTTAATTCTTTAGCATTTAAACTAACCCTATCTGGCCCAAATATTCGACCTATTTTATGCTAAAACTAGCTACATCCAGCCTCTTACACCTACCCTACAATCTCATTCTAAAAATAAACAATCTCATCATTGAAATATCTTGGAGCAATAATATAACGCATGATTAATTCAAAACAATGTTAATAAATAACAATTACAATTATCATCATTGTTATTGTTACTTCATGGGTTGTTGCTGGTGTTGTTTCATACAACCATCTTGCTTAAATGGGAGTATATTTTCTTAATTTTACTGTGCTACAAAATTCTTACAATCTCTAATTCTTTAATTCTCTCTGTTGTTTGTACTCTTTGTAAGTTTGATCTATTATTATAAATATCTATGAGGGGAAGACAAAAATTATCCACACTTTCAACCATAACATATCTTTATTATTGTCACACTGCCTTCTGCGCATGTGTGCTTGTAGTTGGTACTATTGTGGTCATATGATTGAAGCTTGAGTCTGATCATGCCATTTTTCTTTCTGGCTTTACAGTGTAAGCATGGCTGCTCCACGAGTAATGTACACCAAAGAAGAACAAAGAGCAGTGATCTGAGAGATGGTAATAGTGAACTGATTCACCATTACCATCTCTCAAGCTTGCTGAATCTTCTCATCAGTGGTGGTCTTTGACAAGCGTCCTGCTCCCTCTTTGTGCATCCTGCTTGTCCGGCCTCTTTTAAACTTCTTGATCCACTCATACACACTTCTATGAGGTAGTGCAGTGTCCCTGTATTGTGCTGAAAGCCTCTGAGGAATTTCAGCACCTGACACACCTTCCAACCAGAGAAATCAGATCACTGCTCCTTTTACTTCTTTGGTGCACATTGCTAGTGGAGTGGTCGTGTTTACACTGTAAAGCCAGAAAGAAAAATGGCACAACCAGGCTCACACTTTGATCACATGAACATAATAGTACCAACTATAAGCACGCATGTACAGAACGCAATGTGACAATAATAAAGATATGTTATGGCAAAAGTATGGATAATTTTTTACTTCCCTTTGTATATATTTATACTTAAATATTCATTGTCTGAAAGTCTTTGGTCTTTGCTTTCTTTCTGTTTGCATATATACATATATTTTTTTATTCTTTTACACATTTGTAGCAGCACAAGCAATCAGCACCATATTGGGTGAGATCTCATGGCAGCCATTGCCATCTCCGAGACTGGAGCGAGACCTCACCTGCATCCATTTGCCATGCACCAGCTCACAACAAGGCTTGCGATGGCAAAACTATAAAAAGAAAGAAACCTTGAGGTTCTGTCTCACTTTTCCCACTGTGACTGCTAGCAGAGCACACTTCACTAGCTTGTCCTCTAGGCTAGTCCGCTTGTCGCATCCCCTGAGGCAATGGCACACGTATTGGAGAATGACAGATTTATACCACATGAGATGGCTGCAAAAGAGCAACATACCACACCTGTGTATATATATTGTAAATAAAAAACTACTGGAGAACCTGTGTTTTGCCTAATACTTCTTTACTCGACTGCTAGAGCCTTAGCAACACGAAGAATAAGAAATTAATGGGAGAAAGGCAATATTCAACCGATATCCAGAACCTTGCCTCCCATTATACATTGCAGTCATTTGACTGCAGCCATGCAGGAGCACCACTTTAAAGGGTCTTTTAACCAAAGAAATCAGCCCTAGGACTTATTCTTTATAAGCCTAGTACTTATTCTATCAGTCTATTTTGCTGAACCCCTAATTTACAAGAACATAAAAACACCAATATCAGCTGTCAAGACACAAAGACATATATATATATATATATATATAAAACAAAGTTAACAATGGAAAAATGGTATATTAATGAATTATTTATTTATTTTATATCTATAAGATCCATAAAATATATAGACATTAATAAATAAATAAAATATCCAACACATGTTTCAGCTGATTTGCCAAGAGCATATCCATTTATAATTATATAATTAAATAATTAATCAGTAAAATCTATTTAGTAAAACAACTTCATCAGGGTGCTGTAAATAAATTGTCATCTAAATTATGCAAAAAGTGAAAATAACACTGACATCTCAATTTAACAGATATATTTACCAAAATAACATAAAAATATCTTGAAATACTAAAGAGTAAATTTTCTCAATAAAATTGCCATTGGCTTCAACCACAGCCTCCAGGTGGCTCTTCTGGATAGTCTCCTTGTTTAAGTTGGTGAATGCTGCCATAATCCTTGTCTTCTGTTCATCTTTGGTGCTACAAAGAGTTTTGTTGGTCTCACGCTCAACTGCACCCCACATTGGGGTTACAGTCTGGAGAGTTAGGTAGCCAGATGTTATAGGTGATGTGATGTGGTTGCAGAAATTGTCTGACAGCCATGACTGGGTTCTTCTGCTTGTGTGGCATGGTGCAGAGCCCTGTTGCCAGACATAGGGTCTTCCATCAACCACCTTCATGATCCAGGGCAGCACTACCTCCTCCGGGCACTTGAGTCTGAGGCTGTCTGAGGAGATGAATGGAAGCATAACATCACCATTACTAGTGATCACTCCAAACACTATGATGTTGACTGGATGTTTGATTTTTATCACTCTTGGTATATGCACTGTCCTCAGATTGACACCCAATCACTCTGAAATGTTCATATTGGAGCTTCCAGCATGAATGCCAAGCAGTACAGCATATCGTTTCCATACTTCTGGCAGAGAGAATTGCATCATGGTACTGTTTTTCTCAAAGATGGTGCCCAACTGACCCTATTATACTGTGTAGTTGACAAATTAGGAAACAAACAATGTGCATGTCTGAAATTAAAAGTATAAAATGGCAATAATAATTTACTCATCGTACCCTGTATATATATATATATATATATATATATATATATATATATATATATATATATGTAGTGAAACTACCTATCGCCATTAGATACAAAACTACTATCGCCATTACATACAATCTTCTCATTTAAATATAAATAAATGCGAGCGTAGTAGAGAATCCATTCCTTGTCATCACGTGACTGATTATTATTCGAATCGGCAACTTCTTCGAACCGTTCCCGCCAGAACGCAAACTGACCAATCACAGCCCCTAATAAGGTCACGTGATAGAGTAAAATTCTATCACCGTCTTGGAGCCCTCTTAACGCTATATATAGATCAACTCATACCCCACAAATTTGTCTCGGTCCAATTTCTCTTTGAGAACTGTTCCGTGTACCACACGACAGCAGCAGCAGTTCCAGCGACCACTTCAACAGCTTCGTCCAGCCAACGATGACCACCGCCGTCGCCACATCAGCAACAAGAGTCTACGACTACTATCCAGCATCATCGTCATGACCAACACGATTCTACGATTACTACTACCGAGCATCAATCTCCACCAGCGTCAACACGACTTACTATGTACACCACACCAAACTACCGCGGCACATCTCTCTCTTCGATTCTGTTAGGTGACTCAGCTTCACCACGGTAAATAAACAGACAAGAAATTCTCAGCCAGCGACGAACATCTGTATAACAAGAAACACGGCCCGGCATCGATGCCACGACATCACAACGAGTGATCAGCACTGCCACACTCAGCCAACTCACTTTCACATACAGAACTTTTCCTATAGTGTACACAAGAACTGGTATATAATTGCTCACGTGTTATTGACTCTCTTTCTATCTGCTGTAAACACTCATACACACATGTATCACTCACATACACACTTTTCTTTGTATGACGGCCTGTCTTTGATAATGTTCTTATATGTCGCATTCACACTCACACACAGACATACATCTTTAACGCTACAATAAATATCTCTGTTATTCATCTAATACGGTTGTGGTCTTTCATTACTGGTCATCTATGTTATCGTCGTATAACATATCATCTATATCATCATCTGATATATACATCTTGTGTTCGACCGTGTGACACGTTTAAATAAAAGGAGTCCTCTGTTTTTCCATTCGTCACCATATCTCCTTTTTTGAGTTCGCACAGTCGTCCCTTACATATATATATATAAAATGGGTTTCTTTCAGTTTCCGTCTACCAAATTCACTTACAAGGCTTTGGTTGGCTCAAGATACGCAGTGGGACTGAACCCGAAACTCAAGCTGTTATATTTAATTTGTTTACCTGCATAATTACATTCTCTAATCTGAACGCTGAAGGGTTAAGTCTTTTGCTCCTTATGAAAAATAGACCATCAATGACTTGTCTCTTCTCTTCTCGACTCTGGGCTGTCTTTTCTGCTTTCCTCTACAAAGTCATGTTGGTTTCGAATTGTCATTAGTGTTCCTATAATTGTGTTTGTTTTTTTTTCTTGGTATGAGTGTTGGTCCAATGCAAACCCATTTTGTACCCCTGAGAAGTGGTGGTTCATATTAATCAGGTCTTTATCCTTTAAACTCTCCAGCATAGGGAGCTGGGGGGGGGGGAGCTATCAGGAGCTTGCATTTCACTGGCAAAGCTGTCAGGATCACTGAAGCATACAAGCCACTAATGAAGCTTTCAAGTAGTGTTTCTACTCTGATTAGTAATCATATTTACATCTAGGCTAGCTATTCTAGTAAGAATTAAGAACCTTATTCATGATCAAGGAATGGTGATAGTGGTAGGATTTGAACCAATAACTCTTCAAAGGGCGTTTCTATAGATATGGAATTGTAGCTATTGCTACCCTAGATTAGCCCTGAGTAGATCTATTGTGAAAGGAATTCCATTCATGACGTTCCCTTTTTTTTTTTTTCAGACATAAAATACTTAGGATTACATTCATCTAATGTATAATACAATTATTTTTTGAAATGGTGAGGTGTAATTTGAGAGAAATTTTGTTAATGTTTCTAAGAGGCTGAGTCACCAAGTAGAGTAGATTAGCCCTGAGCATGCCTATCACCATCATCATCATCATTATTTAACATACATCTTCCAGGCATGCATGGGTAGGACAGTTGACAGGAGCCAGCCAGGTAGAAAACTACCCGAGGCTATTGTGTCTGTTTTGGCAGGGTTTTTACGGTTGGATGCCCTTTCTAACATCAACCACTCTGCAGAGTGGACTCAGTGCTTTTTATGTGGCATTAGCACAAGCAAGGTTAGTTTTGGCATGATTTTTACAGCTGGATGTCCTTCCAAATGCCAGCCACTCTACAATGTGGACTGAAAGTTTTTTAAGTGGCACCAGCACTGGCAGAGTCACCAAGTAACTTGCAAGACAAGGAATTATGAGAGGGGCAGGGGCATTTGAGGAGGGGAACTTGTGTCAGAAGATGAAAGGTTAGTGTGACAGAGAGGCAGAAATAGGTGTCTTGCTATAACAGAAGGGGCATTGGAGGAGGTGAAAAGTATTCCAGTCATGACCTTCTCTTCTTTTTTCAGACATAATATATCAACGATTACATTCACCTAATGTCTCTTTCAATTTTTTTCTTAGTTGTAAGGTGTAATTTGAGGGAAATTTTGCAAATGTTTTTCTAAGAGGCTGAGTTATCAAATAAAGGTTCTCTATTTGGCTCATGGAATTGTGGTATTAATAGCTATTTCTAACACAGGCATGGGACTCCAAAATATTTAAGGGTGTAAGAGTTAGCAGATCAAATTGATCCCAGTACTTGACAGGTATTTATTTTATCAACCTCACAAAGATGGAAAGCAAACTGGACCTTTGTGCTCAGATATAGGCACAAGCATGGCTTGTGGTTAAGAAGCTTGTTTCCCAATCATGTGGTCTCGGGTTCAGTTCCACAGTGCAGCACTTGGGGGAAGAGTCTTCTACTATAGCTCTAAACCAACCAAAGCCTTTTGAGAGGATTTGGTAGATAGAAACTGAAAGCATGCGTGTGTGTTCATGTGTACCCTTGTCTTGACCTCATGTGATGGTTGTAAATGAATGTCACCATCATAAAAGCAAGATTGTTCCTTTCCAATCCTCCGTGAAAAATATGTCTGGCTATGGGGAAATATAACCTTGCTTGGAAATAGATGAGAGTTAGCAACAGGAACGGCATCCTGCTGCAGATAATCTACCTCAACAAATTCTATCTGACTCATGCAAGCATGGAAATGTGGACGTTAAATAATGGTGGAAAGTAAAGAAAGAGACATTTGATCTGACACTATGACAACTCAGTCAATTTGCTATCTTTACTATGAGGCTAGTCCACTACATAAAGAGATACTTTATGCATCTATAATATACTAGCTAACCCGTGCCATCAATAGTGACAGCTAATTTGTAGTATTTTATATAAAAATAAGGTACAAAATGAGGTACATAATAATCACACATACAAACATTCACATACCTCCCTTGTACATGCAGACACACACACACACACATATACTCACACAGAGTTGAAACGCTAATATTTTTTTCACTCTTTCCTTCCTTATTCATTTATCACCCCTTCCTTTCTCACATTGCTATTACTTTCTCTCATTCCCTCTCAGTCAGGGCTATTACTCCCATTACTTTTCCTTCATGGAATTACTATTTTCTCTCCTCATCTGCCTCCAGTATGATTCTGGACAAATATATAAAATGATGGTATGTTGCCAACTTAATGTGGCAGTCCCATGAAAGGGAAGAATGTTACTGTTATTTAGCCCTAGGAAGCACTGTTTCCAGTTGGCCACGACACATTTTATTTGGCCAACTGGAAACGATGCTTCCTAGGGCTAAATAGCAGTTGCATTCTTCCCTTTCATGGGACTGCCACATTAAGTTGGCAACATATTATCACTTTATTGTGCTGCTACTGTATAAATCTCTCTGAGAGATTTAGAAATGAAATATATAAAAATACTATGCTTTATTATATTAGGAGATATTGACACAATCTATAGAGACACTTTATAACTAATTGGCACTCGGCTGATTATGGTGATGATGGTTCCAGTTGATCTCACCAGCAGAACAGCCTGTTTTCAAGTTTATTCCTCCCAGGACAGGACAACAGTCTGTCACAGGATTACTCATTTTTGCCAGCTGAGTGGATTATCTTGACTGTAGTTATTAATAATTGTTTCTAACAAAGACACAAGGCCTGAAATGTTGTTAGGGAGAGGTTTAGCTGATTACCAAGTATTTTATTTTGTAGTATTATTTGTTTCAAGTTTTGGCACAAGGCCAGCAATTTCAAGGACAGGGGTAAGTTAATGTAATCGAATCCCAGTACTCAACAGATACACATTTTATTGACCTCAAAAGGATGAAAGGCGAAGTTGACCGTGGCAGAATTTGAATGCAGAATGTAAAGACACAGGAGTGGCTGTGTGGTAAGAAGCTTGCTTCCCAACCACATGGTTCCGAGTTCAGTCCCACAGCATGACACCTTGGGCAAGTGTCTTTTGCTATAGCCTTGGGCCGACCAAAACCTTGTCAGTGGATTTGGTAGACGGAAACTGAAAGAAGCCTGTCGTATATATATATATATATATATATATATATGCATGTATGTATTTGTTTGTGTGTCTCCACTCCATTGCATGACAACCAATGTTGGTGTGTTTACATCCACCATAACTTAGCAGTTTGACAAAAGAGACTGACAGAATAAATACTAGGCTTACAAAGAATAAGTCCTGGAGTCAATTTGTTCAACTAAAAGCAGTGCTCCAGCATGGCCACAGTCAAATGACTGAAACAAGTAAAAGAATTAAAAGAATAAAAAAATACAGAAAGACAGACAAAATCCCACAAAGCATTTTACCTGGCATGCTAATGATTCTGCTAGCTCACTGCCTTACTTTATAGAATTGTTGATTTAGCCATATAGCCAACAATTTAGAGAAGAAAGGGTTAGTTAATACCATGACCCTTGTACTTGACTACTATTTCATTTTATCAATTCAGTTTTGGAGAAATGAAAGGTGTCGTTGATCTCAGCAAGATTTGAACTCACAATGCAGATTTGGAACAGTTACCACAAAACATTTTTGACTGAAGCTCTAACAACTTCCATGATTCATTACCAGAACTGTAGTATTCTTAATAATTCTTTCTACTATAGGCACAAAGCCTGGCATTTTGTGGGGAGGGGCTAGACAATTACATTGACCTCAGCACCCAAATGGTACTTATTTTATTAACTCTGAAAAGATAAAAGGTAAAGTTGGCCTTGAAGGCATTTGAACTCAGGATGTAAAGCTAGAAAAATTGCTGCTAAACATTTTATCTGAATGATATCAAATTAAGGTGGTGAGCTGGTAAAAACGTTAGCATGCCGGGCGAAATGCTTAGCAGTATTTGGTCTGTCTTTATGTTCTGAGTTCAAATTCCGCTGAGGTCAGCTTTGCCTTTCATCCTTTTGGGGTTGATAAATTAAGTACCAGTTGTGTACTGGGGTCAATCTAATTGACTGGCCCCCTATCCCCAAATTTTGGACCTTGTGCCTAGAGTAGAAAAGAATAATGATATCAAATTTTGGCTCAATGCCAGCAATTACAAGGGAGAAGGTAAGTTGATTACATTGCCACCACTGCTTCACTGGTATTTATTTTATCAACCTCTGAAAAGATGGAAGGCAAAGTTGACGATGGCAGAACTTGAACTCAGAAAGTAAAGACAGATGAAATGCCGCTAAGCACTTTGCCCAGGGTGGTAACAATTCTGCCAGTTTGCCGCCCTACTTACTGTTCTTAATAATATAATCAATAACTACTTACCCAAAATTTCAATGCCAAGCTCTGTGGCCATTCTCTGGGCACCATCCTTGCCAAAAATATGTTCTGCATGTCCACATTTGGAACAAATATGAATGCTCATGTTCTGTATGATTCCAAGAATGGGAACACTCACTTTAGCAAACATCTCTACTCCACGCCTAGCATCCATTAAAGCAATATCTTGAGGAGTGGTCACAATTACAGCTCCTGATGGCAGAATAAAATATATTTTTGATGATGATGATGATGATTTTTGGATTAGCTCAAAACTATGGATGAAATGAAATAGAGTTAATTGAATGAGTATCATTTTATGACTGACTGGAATTCCATTTTACTAACTCAGAGGTCTGAACATGGCTGTGCTTAAAAATTACATTTCACAAGCACAAGATTTGGACTTTGGCCACTCTGTGTGGCACTTTGGACAAGTGTCTTTTACTATAGCTCCAAACTGTCCAATGTCTTGTGAGTGAAATTTGGTAGTTGGAAACTGTATAGAAGCTTATTTTAGATACACATAGATAGATAAATAGACAGACAGACAGACAGACAGATAGATAGACAGAGGGGTGGGTTGATGGATGGCTGGATAGACAGACAGAAGTCAGTCAGTCAGACAGACAGACAGATAATTTTCATTTAAAGTTCACTTCTCTATGCTTGCATGGGTCAGGCAGAATTCACCGAGGCTGATTTTCTATAGCTGGATGTGCTTCCTGTCACCAACTCTCATCAGTTTTCAAGCAAGGCAACATTTTCCCCATGACCAGACATGTTTTCAGTGTGATGGTGATGCTCATTTACAATACCAAGTGATGCCACATGGATGGACACACACACAATTAAAGTCCTTATTGGTTAGATACCACACCAACAGCAGTTTCTGATAGACACACGGATATGTTTATATGGCAATTAGCAGCTGGCTCTGAAACCAGATATATGAGGTGTGGCTTATCTACTGCACACCAATCCCTTAAAATGTCTAAGTGTAAGAACATCAGTTTTTATTTACCTGCAATTGGTATATTTTGAGTCAAAGAAAGCTGTGTATCTCCTGTTCCTGGAGGCATGTCCACAATGAGGTAGTCAGTATTAGACCATGAAACCTGATAAAATATAAATTATTTTGCATTACAAATTAGAAAGCACTATTCAATATATAGAAATTATTTTTTGAAATGGTGTATCATGAAGCAGATAAAGCCATAAATAATAGCATATAAATAAGACCTGTTTTAAAAAACCCTTTGGATTGAAAAAGTCAAAAGCTGTCCATAGGACTTGAACCTACATCTCCTGTAGACATGACAATCATTCTACTACAGGACTGAAGCAATCTAGCGAATTTCTCTTCCGTACAAAGTTTTAAAATCCAATATTTATAATCTATTGAACTAGAGGAGAAGTTTCAGGTGTGGAAGCAAGGTCTAGAATTGAAGGGCCTTAGAGTCAACCTAGCTAAAACCAAAATCCTAATAAGTAGGAAGGTAGATAAAACACAAACCCCTTCAGGTAGATGGCCCTGCTCAGTATGTAGAAAAGGAGTAGGTAGTAACTCTATAAGATGTACCCGGTGCAAGCTATGGACACATAAGAGGTGCAGCAACATCAAAGGCAGGTTAACTAGCAAGTTAGTTTTTGTTTGTGGCAGATGTTCAGGTGCAATAAAGACTGCAAACAAACAGGAAACAACTTCTATCTCATTCCAGGGTGAAAAACTAGAGGTAGTCGATAGCTTCCGCTATCTGGGCGACCAAGTTAGTAGTGGGGGTGGGTGCGCTGAAAGTGTAGCTGCTAGAATAAGAATAGCCTGGGCAAAGTTTAGAGAGCTCTTACCCCTGCTGGCGACAAAGGGACTCTCACTCAGAGTAAAAGGCAGACTGTATGACGCATGCGTACGAACAACCATGCTACATGGCAGTGAAACATGGGCTGTAACTGCTGAGGACATACGTAAGCTCGCAAGGAATGAAGCCAGTATGCTCCGTTGGATGTGTAATGTCAATGTGAATACCCGTCAGAGTGTAAGTATCTTGAGAGAAAAGCTGAACATTAGAAGCATCAGTTGTGGCGTGCAAGAGAGACGATTGCGCTGGTATGGACATGTGGTGAGAATGGAGGAGGATAGCTGCGTGAAAAAGTGCCACACCCTAACAGTTGAGGGAACCCGTGGAAGAGGTAGGCCCAGGAAGACCTGGGCTGAGGTGGTGAGGCAAGACCTTCGTACATTGGGCCTCACCGAGGCGATGACTACGGACCGAGACCTTTGGAAATGTGCTGTGCGTGAGAAGACCCGGCAAGCCAAGTAAGATCGTTGCCAGTGCCCCTGGACTGGTTCTTGTGCGGGTGGCACATGAGATGCACCATTTTGAGCGTGGCCGTTGCCAGTACCGCCTGACTGGCTCCTGTAGGATTTTCGAGCGAGATCGTTGCCAGTGCCCCTGGACTGGCTTGTGCGGGTGGCACATAAAAGACACCATTTCGAGCGTGGCCGTTTTCGTGCGGGTGACACGTAAAAGCACCCACTACACTCTCTGAGTGGTTGGCGTTAGGAAGGGCATCCAGCTGTAGAAACTCTGCCAAATCAGACTGGAGCCTGGTGTTGCCATCCGGTTTCACCAGTCCTCAGTCAAATCGTCCAACCCATGCTAGCATGGAAAGCGGACGTTAAACGATGATGATGATAGTTGGCCTGAATAAATTTGATTTAACTAGTGATGTGACTCTTTGATTACCATATTGATTGGAGCTTATTGAATACTCCTAGCACTTTCAGCTATCCTTAGTTTTACGTCAGTTTCAGTATTGCCACCTTCAGTCTGAGCACAACACATGACCAGTACATATTTAATTTCGAAACTAAAACGTAAAAGAACGTGAATAAATATTGCAAAGCACTGTTCATTCCGCTCCACTACCATTTCAGTGGAGACTCCTCGTTCTCTCAGCCTAGTAATAATGATCTCTGATTTAGGTCAGCGATTTCAAAGGGAGTGAGTTAGTGAATACTATCAATCCCGATACTTAACTGTTACTTTATTTTATCGAGCTCTGGAAAGATGAAAGACAAAGTCGAGCACGGCGGGATTTGAGCTCAGAACGTAAAGAGCTGGAAGAAATGTCACTAAGCATTTTGTTCGACACTCTAATGATTGTGCAAGCTCACCAAGGAAACCCGCCAGCGGGCTTTGAACCCGGAACGTAAAGAGTCAAAAGACAAAAAAATTACATCGCCTAACAAAATATATTTAAGAAATAGAGATTGGCAGGGGAGGCAACTCCCTCAAACTGTAGACACATTACTAGTTGTACAAACGATGTTAACTCCCTTGTTGTGCGTGCGTGTGCGTGTTAAAACTCTCCATATCTCATTTGATGTAGAATACATTTTATTTTTATTGGCCAATAGAAAGATTTTGAGAACCGATTTGCTTGTAATTAACATGTTACATCACCAGCAAAAATTTCATCAGAGCAGTGAAGGTTAAACTCTGACTGAAAATGTTGAAATGAGAAAGAAGTTAACTGTATTTATAGTTAACAACAAAACCATTATAAAATATGTGCTGAGTTACCATTACAAGGAATGAAAAACAAAGAGCTTAGTTAATGAGAGTTAATCAAATATCACTTGAATAATAACACACAACAGGCTTCCATACAATTTCCATTCATTAGCTTCCATTAGGCAACCTGAAACTACAGAAGATGATATTTGCCTGAAGGTGTTGACCTGCAGTAGTCATTTGAATAATAACAGCAGTGCCGTGATGGGATATAAACCATAAAACTGTCAGCTGGTTGCTCTGAGTCGACCAACAGCAACTCTTTGAGTTAGAACAAAAGAATAATATTTACCTGTCTGAGCAATTTGTCAATGGCAGAAATGACCATGGGACCTCGCCATACAATTGGAGACTTTTCATCAACTAAAAATCCCATTGACATGCTAAAAGACAAAAATATAAAGAAAATAATGATAATGTTGCCATAAAAAGAGGACCTTCTCTCAGAAAAACAAATAAATAAGCATAGACACGGTCATGTGTTTAAGATGCTCACATTGCAACTACATGATTCTGGACTCAAGCAAGCATGTATGTATATATGTGTGTGTGTGTATGTGTGTAATAGATAGATCAGTTGATGGACAGATAAAGAGTAAAAGTAGTGTTTGAAGAAGTGAGAGGTATCAATCATCTCAAATAAATCCATGTAAAGTAGGAATATATTTAAGAACACTCAATACTTATTTTTGTGTCTAATACTAATTCTACTGATTCATAAGTAGGTAGGTAGGAAGGGAGGTAGGCAGATAGGCATATAGGCAAGTAGGTAGGCAGGTAGGCACATAGGCAGGAAGGTACGTTGGTAGGTATAAACTCTTAAAAGAAGAGGTGGAAGAAATTAATGATAGTCCTTTGAGGAATATCATCACCATCATTTAATACCTGTTCTCCATGTTGGTATATATTGGATATTGTGGAGGCGCAATGGCCCAGTGGTTAGGGCAGTGGACTCGCGGTCATAGGATCGTGGTTTCGATTCCCAGACTGGGCGTTGTGAGTGTTTATTGAGCGAAAACACCTGAAGCTCCACGAGGCTCCAGTAGGGGATAGTGGCGAACCCTGCTGTACTCTTTCACCACAACTTTCTCTCACTCTTACTTCTTGTTTCTGTTGTGCCTGTAATTCTAAGGGTCAGCCTTGTCACATTGTGTCACGCTGAATATCCCCGAGAACTACGTTAAGGGTACACGTGTCTGTGGAGTGCTCAGCCACTTGCACGTTAATTTCATGAGCAGGTTGTTCTGTTGATCGGATCAACTGGAACCCTTGATGTCGTAAGCGACAGAGTGCCAACACACACACACACACACACATATTGGATATTATTCAAGAAAATCAAACTATGAAGTCTTTGGTAATGCAATAATGATTTTTAACATAGGTACAAGGCTACATTGGTGTGTGAGGTTAGGATTAGTTGGTTAAATTGACCTCAATACTTTAACTTGTACTTTATTTTATTGACCCCTGAAGGACAAAAGGCAAAGGTGACTTTGGCAGAAATTGAACTCAAAATGTAAAGAGCTGTTACTAAATGCTGCAAGGTATTTTGATTGATGTACTGACAATTCTGCCAATCTGATGCGTGTACAATTTGAACTCATTTTAATCTCATCACATCCCTGTACAAAACAGAGAGAGATGAGGTTAAATTGCTTTCAGTAACTCAATTCCATGTTGAGCTCTAGGGTCATGTTGAGCTCTAGAGTCATGTTAAGCTTTAGGGCCATGTTGAGCTCCAAACCTGTCCAGCCTATTTTAGTATGGCAGCAACAAGTATTAAAATGCTGTCAAATACTATTTTACAGTTCTTTTATTATTTTTATTGGTTTCATTCATTGGACTGTGGCTATGCTGGAGCATTGTCGTCAAGGGTTTCAGCTGATCATATTGACCCCAGTATCTATTTCAGTCTTGTGTTTATTGTATCAATCATTATTTATTGAATGACTAAGTTATCTTATGAAATAAAGGAACATAATTCAATACACTGGTTTATACACACACAGCAGGCTTCCATACAGTTTCCATTCATCAACTTCCATCCACAAATATTAAGCAACCTGAGACTACCTTAGATGATATTTGCCCAAAGGCATTGACCTGCAGCAGTTTAACCCTTTAGCATTTAAACCTACCATATCCAGCCAAAATATTCTGACTCTTTTTTATGTTCAAACTGGGCATATCTAGCCTCTCATACTTACCCTGCAATGTCATTCTAAGAATAAAGCAATTGCATGCATCAGAGAAATCTCGAAGTTACAAAATAATGCATGACTAATTTAAAACAATGTGAATAAATATTACATTTGACAGAGTAACCTGAATGCTAAAAGGTTAAATGAAACATTACCAGCATTAACCCCTTCAATCTCAGAGGGCCTGTTTCATGAGGGACTGCCTCTTTATTTAGACACAGCATGCACAAAAAATAAATAAAAGCCTGTCACTTGTGGGATCAAATTTGGACTACATTTGGTTGGTGGTGAAGCCTGCACCCATGGTAATAGAATATCTCTAAACAGATCGAAGATTTTCCAAGCATAAATTTTAAATAATGTTAATAAAATGTGCTTTTCATCAAAATTTCTTTTAATCAACCAATCACTCTTAAAGAAAAAATCTCCATAATTACCATTTTATGCCAAAATTTTTCAGAGGTATCATCATGTTAGCTGGAAAATAATTTTAAAATGCAGTTTTTTAAACAATTTTATACAAAATTAAATTTAAAAAACCCTACTATATACACATGCACACACCACCACCACTACCACCATCACCATCATCATTCAACACCCTTGTCCCTGCTGACACGGACAGTTTGACAGGAACCAAATGAACCTGCATCGAGCTCCAATGTTTGCTTTATACGCACGCACACAAGTATGTATGTACACATAAGCTGTAAAGTGTAACCTAAGTTTGGGACCAATGGTAGGTTTCACACTCCACTTCTATATCCAGTGAGATATGAAGCAAAGTATCAAGCCATGGAATAGACTAGTTTGTGGAATATGAACCATGGAACGGTGTTAATAAAATACAGTAAACAGCTAGGATTACATAATTGCTGTTGAAACATTATATAATCTTGTTAATTCATGTCATCAATGCTCAGCAAATGTGTTTCATATATATATGTATGCATGCATACATGTGTGCATACACACACACATGCATACTATTATTCTTACTCTCTGTTTGTTGTTTGACAGCCTCTTGCTTTTAAATTATCTTTTTATAATGATAGTGAATAGCTGATAAATTATTTTATGTGTATTATTATTATTATTATTATTATTGTTATTATTATTATTATTATTGAGTGAGAGAGCTGTGCATGCCATCAAAGTGACACTGGGGTAAAATATACGAAGCCCATTATACCCATCATGACTACCCATCTGATAAGGGTACACCAGGCACATGCATCACAACCATGTGTGCACGACATGGTGATCTCATATCAAGATAAACAGTACATGACCTTGCAGGTGGGGCCCAGTTAGAATTTTCTTCAGGTTGAGTAGCCCATCCTGCTCAAAAGGTACCTGAATAAGGGTTGTTTAAAGATGTTGAACAAAACATCCATGTTTCCAAAGGTGAATTATCCAAACCCCAAAGAATTCCTCTCAACACATGACTATGATGCTCCCCCACTACTTCTGCTCATAATCAGAGATCCACATATCGTTAGCCACCAAGGGACATGCTCAACTGAGTAAGATCAAGCAACTGACAAGCAAACCTGTGGTACTGGGCAGAATATTTGCTGTAGCCCATCTTTTATACCAAGACAAAACAATGTACATGATAACATTTCCAATCAATTAAGATCAGAAGCCAGGAGAGCCACTGCCTGGTACTGCATCCGGGCATTTATTATTATTATTATTATTATTAAAGCAAAGCAAGTACAGTAATTTTACCATGATTAAGTTCTGGTTCTGCTTCTAGATTCATCATCTTAGGAATTGACGGACCAAAAATATCAGCATCAAGGATGCCTACTGTTTTGTCCTGTAAAGAGAAATGATTTCCTGCGTTGACAGATGGCCACAGTTTATATCAAGAAAGAATAATGATCATTAAATCAACCCCTGTATAAGCCACATGTCAGATTACATTTTGTTGTTTTTACTGTGTAGCCATCCGTTGGCCCTAATTGAGCTGATCTATGACCCAACCCTTGGATGGCGCAAGTATTTGCATCAGGTCTCTGATTTGAGAATAATACGATATTTTGGTGTGCCACTTCTTACAGCAGCAATCCATGAGTTGGGATTCCTTTCCTTCCTTTTTCTTATGCATCTCCAATGCCTTGAAAAAGGTTATGAGCATGGACATTGCCTGTTGCTCCTCAGACAGTAGAAGACTGCTGTAGATCAGAATTGTGCCTGTATTCATATACCCAGTCAAAGTTTATTTCATATCATAGTGGCATGGGTTGGGTGATCTTGCAGGATCCAGTGAATCCAAGGACTGTGTCATGCTTCATTTTCCACATTGGCATGGTTTCCACAACTGGATGCCCTTCCTAATGTCAACCCCTTTATAAACAGTCTCACGAGACCATTACAACAAATTCTTACAGCAAAGACATGGACACACCAATACTTAGACTTTAAATCTGGTTAACCATTCCATATTAAAAGGAATATCTCATTTAATATAGTAAGATGTATATGTTCAAAAGTTAGGCACAAACAGAATGAGAGATAACTGGTAGAACTAAAAATATTCCTTCAAAAATAAAAATGCCTGAACAACTTAGTAAATCAAGCCATAATCAAGGTAAAAGAGCCTAATCTGTTCCTACAGAGAAACTCTCACAATAAGGGTTAACACAAGACAAAAACATGAATATTCCATTTGTAGGCACTTATAATTGAAGAAACCATAACATCTTACATTCAGCTAAACAATACCTTCTAATTCTATACCAGACATCAAATCTTAGAAAAATAAAGAATCACAAATTGTCAACAGCTGAAGGACTCTAAACACAGGGTGTAATTCACATCAGAAGATGTCTATTC